>NC_139235.1:35291273-35361273 GCF_977018435.1 Lepisma saccharinum | reverse complement strand
AACGATGATTGTGAGTCAACATCTTTCGATGGCCACGCCTCTGAAGCGGAAACGATGATTGTGAGTCAACATCTTTCGATGGCCACGCCTCTCACGCGGAAACGATGATTGTGAGTCAACATCTTTCGATCGCCGCACCTCTCAAGCGGAAACGATGATTGTGAGTCAACATCTTTCGATGGCCACGCCTCTGAAGCGGAAACGATGATTGTGAGTCAACATCTTTCGATCGCCGCACCTCTCAAGCGGAAACGATGATTGTGAGTCAACATCTTTCGATGGCCACGCCTCTCAAGCGGAAACGATGATTGTGAGTCAACATCTTTCGATGGCTGCACCTCTCAAGCGGAAACGATGATTGTGAGTCAACATCTTTCGATGGCCACGCCTCTGAAGCGGAAACGATGATTGTGAGTCAACATCTTTCGATCGCCGCACCTCTCAAGCGGAAACGATGATTGTGAGTCAACATCTTTCGATGGCCACGCCTCTCAAGCGGAAACGATGATTGTGAGTCAACATCTTTCGATGGCTGCACCTCTCAAGCGGAAACGATGATTGTGAGTCAACATCTTTCGATGGCCACGCCTCTCAAGCGGAAACGATGATTGTGAGTCAACATCTTTCGATGGCTGCACCTCTCAAGCGGAAACGATGATTGTGAGTCAACATCTTTCGATGGCCACGCCTCTGAAGCGGAAACGATGATTGTGAGTCAACATCTTTCGATGGCCACGCCTCTCAAGCGGAAACGATGATTGTGAGTCAACATCTTTCGATGGCCACGCCTCTCAAGCGGAAACGATGATTGTGAGTCAACATCTTTCGATGGCCACGCCTCTGAAGCGGAAACGATGATTGTGAGTCAACATCTTTCGATCGCCGCACCTCTCAAGCGGAAACGATGATTGTGAGTCAACATCTTTCGATGGCCACGCCTCTGAAGCGGAAACGATGATTGTGAGTCAACATCTTTCGATGGCCACGCCTCTCACGCGGAAACGATGATTGTGAGTCAACATCTTTCGATCGCCGCACCTCTCAAGCGGAAACGATGATTGTGAGTCAACATCTTTCGATGGCCACGCCTCTGAAGCGGAAACGATGATTGTGAGTCAACATCTTTCGATCGCCGCACCTCTCAAGCGGAAACGATGATTGTGAGTCAACATCTTTCGATGGCCACGCCTCTGAAGCGGAAACGATGATTGTGAGTCAACATCTTTCGATCGCCGCACCTCTCAAGCGGAAACGATGATTGTGAGTCAACATCTTTCGATGGCCACGCCTCTGAAGCGGAAACGATGATTGTGAGTCAACATCTTTCGATGGCCACGCCTCTCACGCGGAAACGATGATTGTGAGTCAACATCTTTCGATCGCCGCACCTCTCAAGCGGAAACGATGATTGTGAGTCAACATCTTTCGATGGCCACGCCTCTGAAGCGGAAACGATGATTGTGAGTCAACATCTTTCGATCGCCGCACCTCTCAAGCGGAAACGATGATTGTGGGTCATCATCTTTCGATGGCCGCACTTCTCAAGCGGAAACGATGATTGTGTGTCAACATCTTTCGATCGCCGCACCTCTCAAGCGGAAACAATGATTGTGAGTCAACATCTTTCGATGGCCACGCCTCTCAAGCGGAAACGATGATTGTGAGTCAACATCTTTCGATCGCCGCACCTATCAAGCTGAAACGATGATTGTGAGTCAACATATTTCGATCTCCGCACCTATCAAGCTGAAACGAAGATTGTGAGTCAACATCTTTCGAACGCCGCACCTCTGAAGCGGAAACGATGGTTGTGAGTCAACATGTTTCGATGGACGCACCTACCAAGCGGAAACGATGATTTTGACTCAACATCTTTCGATGGCCGCACCTCTCAAGCGGAAACGATGATTGTGAGTCATCATCTTTCGATGGCCGCACTTTGCAGCGGAAACGATGATTGTGGGTCAACATGTTTCGATGGCCGCACCTCTCAAGCGGAAACGATGATTGTGAGTCAACATCTTTCGATCGCCGCACCTCTCAAGCGGAAACAATGATTGTGAGTCAACATCTTTCGATGGCCACGCCTCTCAAGCGGAAATGATGATTGCGGGTCAACATCTTTGGATCGCGCACCTCTCAAGCGGAAATGATGATTGTGAGTCAACATCTTTCGATGGCCGCACCAATCAAGCGGAAACGATGATTGTGAGTCAACATCTTTCGATGGCCGCACCTCTCAAGCGGAAACGATGATTGTGAGTCAACATCTTTCGATCGCCGCACCTCTCAAGCGGAAACAATGATTGTGAGTCAACATCTTTCGATGGCCACGCCTCTCAAGCGGAAACGATGATTGTGAGTCAACATCTTTCGATCGCCGCACCTCTCAAGCGGAAACAATGATTGTGAGTCAACATCTTTCGATGGCCACGCCTCTCACGCGGAAACGATGATTGTGAGTCAACATCTTTCGATGGCCACGCCTCTCAAGCGGAAACGATGATTGTGAGTCAACATCTTTCGATCGCCGCACCTCTCAAGCGGAAACGATGATTGTGAGTCAACATCTTTCGATCGCCGCACCTCTCAAGCGGAAACGATGATTGTGAGTCAACATCTTTCGATCGCCGCACCTCTCAAGCGGAAACGATGATTGTGAGTCAACATCTTTCGATCGCCGCACCTCTCAAGCGGAAACGATGATTGTGAGTCAACATCTTTCGATGGCCACGCCTCTCAAGCGGAAACGATGATTTTGAGTCAACATCTTTCGATCGCCGCACCTCTCAAGCGGAAACGATGATTGTGAGTCAACATCTTTGGATCGCGCACCTCTCAAGCGGAAACAATGATTGTGAGTCAACATCTTTCGATGGCCACGCCTCTCACGCGGAAACGATGATTGTGAGTCAACATCTTTCGATCGCCGCACCTCTCAAGCGGAAACGATGATTGTGAGTCAACATCTTTCGATCGCCGCACCTCTCAAGCGGAAACGATGATTGTGAGTCAACATCTTTCGATGGCCACGCCTCTCAAGCGGAAACGATGATTGTGAGTCAACATCTTTCGATCGCCGCACCTCTCAAGCGGAAACGATGATTGTGAGTCAACATCTTTCGATGGCCACGCCTCTCAAGCGGAAACGATGATTGTGAGTCAACATCTTTCGATGGCTGCACCTCTCAAGCCGAAACGATGATTGTGGGTCATCATCTTTCGATGGCCGCACTTCTCAAGCGGAAACGATGATTGTGAGTCAACATCTTTCGATGGCCACGCCTCTCACGCGGAAATGATGATTGCGGGTCAACATCTTTGGATCGCGCACCTCTCAAGCGGAAACAATGATTGTGAGTCAACATCTTTCGATGGCCACGCCTCTCACGCGGAAATGATGATTGCGGGTCAACATCTTTGGATCGCG
Organism: Lepisma saccharinum; assembly: GCF_977018435.1. Taxonomy (NCBI): domain Eukaryota; kingdom Metazoa; phylum Arthropoda; class Insecta; order Zygentoma; family Lepismatidae; genus Lepisma; species Lepisma saccharinum. Next base: position 35,357,843 of record NC_139235.1, on the reverse strand, counting down.
CACCTCTCAAGCGGAAACAATGATTGTGAGTCAACATCTTTCGATGGCCACGCCTCTCAAGCGGAAACGATGATTGTGAGTCAACATCTTTGGATCGCCGCACCTTTCAAGCGGAAACGATGATTGTGAGTCAACATCTTTCGATGGCCACGCCTCTCAAGCGGAAACGATGATTGTGAGTCAACATCTTTCGATCGCCGCACCTCTCAAGCGGAAACGATGATTGTGAGTCAACATCTTTCGATGGCCACGCCTCTCAAGCGGAAACGATGATTGTGAGTCAACATCTTTCGATGGCCACGCCTCTCAAGCGGAAATGATGATTGCGGGTCAACATCTTTGGATCGCGCACCTCTCAAGCGGAAACAATAGTTGTGAGTCAACATCTTTCGATGGACACGCCTCTCACGCGGAAATGATGATTGCGGGTCAACATCTTTGGATCGCGCACCTCTCAAGCGGAAACAATGATTGTGAGTCAACATCTTTCGATGGCCACGCCTCTCACGCGGAAATGATGATTGCGGGTCAACATCTTTGGATCGCGCACCTCTCAAGCGGAAACAATGATTGTGAGTCAACATCTTTCGATGGCCACGCCTCTCACGCGGAAATGATGATTGCGGGTCAACATCTTTGGATCGCGCACCTCTCAAGCGGAAACAATGATTGTGAGTCAACATCTTTCGATGGCCACGCCTCTCACGCGGAAATGATGATTGCGGGTCAACATCTTTGGATCGCGCACCTCTCAAGCGGAAACAATGATTGTGAGTCAACATCTTTCGATGGCCACGCCTCTCACGCGGAAATGATGATTGCGGGTCAACATCTTTGGATCGCGCACCTCTCAAGCGGAAACAATGATTGTGAGTCAACATCTTTCGATGGCCACGCCTCTCACGCGGAAATGATGATTGCGGGTCAACATCTTTGGATCGCGCACCTCTCAAGCGGAAACAATGATTGTGAGTCAACATCTTTCGATGGCCACGCCTCTCAAGCGGAAACGATGATTGTGAGTCAACATCTTTGGATCGCCGCACCTCTCAAGCGGAAACGATGATTGTGAGTCAACATCTTTCGATGGCCACGCCTCTCAAGCGGAAACGATGATTGTGAGTCAACATCTTTCGATCGCCGCACCTCTCAAGCGGAAACGATGATTGTGAGTCAACATCTTTCGATGGCCACGCCTCTGAAGCGGAAACGATGATTGTGAGTCAACATCTTTCGATCGCCGCACCTCTCAAGCGGAAACGATGATTGTGGGTCATCATCTTTCGATGGCCGCACTTCTCAAGCGGAAACGATGATTGTGTGTCAACATCTTTCGATCGCCGCACCTCTCAAGCGGAAACAATGATTGTGAGTCAACATCTTTCGATGGCCACGCCTCTCAAGCGGAAACGATGATTGTGAGTCAACATCTTTCGATCGCCGCACCTATCAAGCTGAAACGATGATTGTGAGTCAACATATTTCGATCTCCGCACCTATCAAGCTGAAACGAAGATTGTGAGTCAACATCTTTCGAACGCCGCACCTCTGAAGCGGAAACGATGGTTGTGAGTCAACATGTTTCGATGGACGCACCTATCAAGCGGAAACGATGATTTTGAGTCAACATCTTTCGATGGCCGCACCTCTCAAGCGGAAACGATGATTGTGAGTCATCATCTTTCGATGGCCGCACTTTGCAGCGGAAACGATGATTGTGGGTCAACATGTTTCGATGGCCGCACCTCTCAAGCGGAAACGATGATTGTGAGTCAACATCTTTCGATCGCCGCACCTCTCAAGCGGAAACAATGATTGTGAGTCAACATCTTTCGATGGCCACGCCTCTCAAGCGGAAATGATGATTGCGGGTCAACATCTTTGGATCGCGCACCTCTCAAGCGGAAATGATGATTGTGAGTCAACATCTTTCGATGGCCGCACCAATCAAGCGGAAACGATGATTGTGAGTCAACATCTTTCGATGGCCGCACCTCTCAAGCGGAAACGATGATTGTGAGTCAACATCTTTCGATCGCCGCACCTCTCAAGCGGAAACAATGATTGTGAGTCAACATCTTTCGATGGCCACGCCTCTCAAGCGGAAACGATGATTGTGAGTCAACATCTTTCGATCGCCGCACCTCTCAAGCGGAAACAATGATTGTGAGTCAACATCTTTCGATGGCCACGCCTCTCACGCGGAAACGATGATTGTGAGTCAACATCTTTCGATAGCCACGCCTCTCAAGCGGAAACGATGATTGTGAGTCAACATCTTTCGATCGCCGCACCTCTCAAGCGGAAACGATGATTGTGAGTCAACATCTTTCGATCGCCGCACCTCTCAAGCGGAAACGATGATTGTGAGTCAACATCTTTCGATCGCCGCACCTCTCAAGCGGAAACGATGATTGTGAGTCAACATCTTTCGATCGCCGCACCTCTCAAGCGGAAACGATGATTGTGAGTCAACATCTTTCGATGGCCACGCCTCTCAAGCGGAAACGATGATTTTGAGTCAACATCTTTCGATCGCCGCACCTCTCAAGCGGAAACGATGATTGTGAGTCAACATCTTTGGATCGCGCACCTCTCAAGCGGAAACAATGATTGTGAGTCAACATCTTTCGATGGCCACGCCTCTCACGCGGAAACGATGATTGTGAGTCAACATCTTTCGATCGCCGCACCTCTCAAGCGGAAACGATGATTGTGAGTCAACATCTTTCGATCGCCGCACCTCTCAAGCGGAAACGATGATTGTGAGTCAACATCTTTCGATGGCCACGCCTCTCAAGCGGAAACGATGATTGTGAGTCAACATCTTTCGATCGCCGCACCTCTCAAGCGGAAACGATGATTGTGAGTCAACATCTTTCGATGGCCACGCCTCTCAAGCGGAAACGATGATTGTGAGTCAACATCTTTCGATGGCTGCACCTCTCAAGCCGAAACGATGATTGTGGGTCATCATCTTTCGATGGCCGCACTTCTCAAGCGGAAACGATGATTGTGAGTCAACATCTTTCGATGGCCACGCCTCTCACGCGGAAATGATGATTGCGGGTCAACATCTTTGGATCGCGCACCTCTCAAGCGGAAACAATGATTGTGAGTCAACATCTTTCGATGGCCACGCCTCTCACGCGGAAATGATGATTGCGGGTCAACATCTTTGGATCGCGCACCTCTCAAGCGGAAACAATGATTGTGAGTCAACATCTTTCGATGGCCACGCCTCTCAAGCGGAAACGATGATTGTGAGTCAACATCTTTGGATCGCCGCACCTTTCAAGCGGAAACGATGATTGTGAGTCAACATCTTTCGATGGCCACGCCTCTCAAGCGGAAACGATGATTGTGAGTCAACATCTTTCGATCGCCGCACCTCTCAAGCGGAAACGATGATTGTGAGTCAACATCTTTCGATGGCCACGCCTCTCAAGCGGAAACGATGATTGTGAGTCAACATCTTTCGATGGCCACGCCTCTCAAGCGGAAATGATGATTGCGGGTCAACATCTTTGGATCGCGCACCTCTCAAGCGGAAACAATAATTGTGAGTCAACATCTTTCGATGGCCACGCCTCTCACGCGGAAATGATGATTGCGGGTCAACATCTTTGGATCGCGCACCTCTCAAGCGGAAACAATGATTGTGAGTCAACATCTTTCGATGGCCACGCCTCTCACGCGGAAATGATGATTGCGGGTCAACATCTTTGGATCGCGCACCTCTCAAGCGGAAACAATGATTGTGAGTCAACATCTTTCGATGGCCACGCCTCTCACGCGGAAATGATGATTGCGGGTCAACATCTTTGGATCGCGCACCTCTCAAGCGGAAACAATGATTGTGAGTCAACATCTTTCGATGGCCACGCCTCTCACGCGGAAATGATGATTGCGGGTCAACATCTTTGGATCGCGCACCTCTCAAGCGGAAACAATGATTGTGAGTCAACATCTTTCGATGGCCACGCCTCTCACGCGGAAATGATGATTGCGGGTCAACATCTTTGGATCGCGCACCTCTCAAGCGGAAACAATGATTGTGAGTCAACATCTTTCGATGGCCACGCCTCTCACGCGGAAATGATGATTGCGGGTCAACATCTTTGGATCGCGCACCTCTCAAGCGGAAACAATGATTGTGAGTCAACATCTTTCGATGGCCACGCCTCTCAAGCGGAAACGATGATTGTGAGTCAACATCTTTGGATCGCCGCACCTCTCAAGCGGAAACGATGATTGTGAGTCAACATCTTTCGATGGCCACGCCTCTCAAGCGGAAACGATGATTGTGAGTCAACATCTTTCGATCGCCGCACCTCTCAAGCGGAAACGATGATTGTGAGTCAACATCTTTCGATGGCCACGCCTCTCAAGCGGAAACGATGATTGTGAGTCAACATCTTTCGATGGCTGCACCTCTCAAGCCGAAACGATGATTGTGGGTCATCATCTTTCGATGGCCACGCCTCTCACGCGGAAATGATGATTGTGAGTCAACATCTTTCGATGGCCACGCCTCTCAAGCGGAAACGATGATTGTGAGTCAACATCTTTGGATCGCCGCACCTCTCAAGCGGAAACGATGATTGTGAGTCAACATCTTTCGATGGCTGCACCTCTCAAGCGGAAACGATGATTGTGAGTCAACATCTTTCGATGGCCACGCCTCTCAAGCGGAAATGATGATTGCGGGTCAACATCTTTGGATCGCGCACCTCTCAAGCGGAAACGATGATTGTGAGTCAACATCTTTCGATGGCCACGCCTCTCACGCGGAAATGATGATTGCGGGTCAACATCTTTGGATCGCGCACCTCTCAAGCGGAAACGATGATTGTGAGTCAACATCTTTCGATGGCCACGCCTCTCAAGCGGAAATGATGATTGCGGGTCAACATCTTTGGATCGCGCACCTCTCAAGCGGAAACAATGATTGTGAGTCAACATCTTTCGATGGCCACGCCTCTCAAACGGAAATGATGATTGCGGGTCAACATCTTTGGATCGCGCACCTCTCAAGCGGAAACGATGATTGTGAGTCAACATCTTTCGATGGCCACGCCTCTCACGCGGAAATGATGATTGCGGGTCAACATCTTTGGATCGCGCACCACTCAAGCGGAAACGATGATTGTGAGTCAACATCTTTCGATGGCCACGCCTCTCAAGCGGAAACGATGATTGTGAGTCAACATCTTTCGATGGCTGCACCTCTCAAGCGGAAACGATGATTGTGAGTCAACATCTTTCGATGGCCACGCCTCTCACGCGGAAATGATGATTGCGGGTCAACATCTTTGGATCGCGCACCTCTCAAGCGGAAACAATGATTGTGAGTCAACATCTTTCGATGGCCACGCCTCTCAAGCGGAAACGATGATTGTGAGTCAACATCTTTGGATCGCCGCACCTCTCAAGCGGAAACGATGATTGTGAGTCAACATCTTTCGATGGCCACGCCTCTCAAGCGGAAACGATGATTGTGAGTCAACATCTTTCGATCGCCGCACCTCTCAAGCGGAAACGATGATTGTGAGTCAACATCTTTCGATGGCCACGCCTCTCAAGCGGAAACGATGATTGTGAGTCAACATCTTTCGATGGCCACGCCTCTCAAGCGGAAATGATGATTGCGGGTCAACATCTTTGGATCGCGCACCTCTCAAGCGGAAACAATGATTGTGAGTCAACATCTTTCGATGGCCACGCCTCTCAAGCGGAAACGATGATTGTGAGTCAACATCTTTGGATCGCCGCACCTCTCAAGCGGAAACGATGATTGTGAGTCAACATCTTTCGATGGCCACGCCTCTCAAGCGGAAACGATGATTGTGAGTCAACATCTTTCGATCGCCGCACCTCTCAAGCGGAAACGATGATTGTGAGTCAACATCTTTCGATGGCCACGCCTCTCAAGCGGAAACGATGATTGTGAGTCAACATCTTTCGATGGCTGCACCTCTCAAGCCGAAACGATGATTGTGGGTCATCATCTTTCGATGGCCGCACTTCTCAAGCGGAAACCATGATTGTGTGTCAACATCTTTCGATCGCCGCACCTCTCAAGCGGAAACGATGATTGTGAGTCAACATATTTCGATCTCCGCACCTATCAAGCTGAAACGAAGATTGTGAGTCAACATCTTTCGAACGCCGCACCTCTGAAGCGGAATCGATGGTTGTGAGTCAACATGTTTCGATGGCCACGCCTCTCAAGCGGAAACGATGATTGTGAGTCAACATCTTTCGATGGCCGCACCTCTCAAGCGGAAACGGTGATTGTGAGTCAACATCTTTCGATGGCCGCACCTCTCAAGCTGAAACGAAGATTGTGAGTCAACATCTTTCGAACGCCGCACCTCTGAAGCGGAAACGATGGTTGTGAGTCAACATCTTTCGATGGCCGCACCAATCAAGCGGAAACGATGATTGTGAGTCAACATCTTTCGATGGCCGCACCTCTCAAGCGGAAACGATGATTGTGAGTCAACATCTTTCGATCGCCGCACCTCTCAAGCGGAAACAATGATTGTGAGTCAACATATTTCGATCTCCGCACCTATCAAGCTGAAACGAAGATTGTGAGTCAACATCTTTCGAACGCCGCACCTCTGAAGCGGAAACGATGATTGTGAGTCAACATATTTCGATCTCCGCACCTATCAAGCTGAAACGAAGATTGTGAGTCAACATCTTTCGAACGCCGCACCTCTGAAGCGGAAACGATGGTTGTGAGTCAACATGTTTCGATGGACGCAGCTATCAAGCGGAAACGATGATTGTGAGTCAACATCTTTCGATGGCCGCACCTCTCAAGCTGAAACGAAGATTGTGAGTCAACATCTTTCGAACGCCGCACCTCTGAAGCGGAAACGATGGTTGTGAGTCAACATGTTTCGATGGACGCAGCTATCAAGCGGAAACGATGATTGTGAGTCAACATCTTTCGATGGCCGCACCTCTCAAGCGGAAACGATGATTGTGAGTCAACATCTTTCGATGGCCGCACCTCTCAAGCTGAAACGAAGATTGTGAGTCAACATCTTTCGAACGCCGCACCTCTGAAGCGGAAACGATGGTTGTGAGTCAACATCTTTCGATGGCCGCACCAATCAAGCGGAAACGATGATTGTGAGTCAACATCTTTCGATGGCCGCACCTCTCAAGCGGAAACGATGATTGTGAGTCAACATCTTTCGATCGCCGCACCTCTCAAGCGGAAACAATGATTGTGAGTCAACATATTTCGATCTCCGCACCTATCAAGCTGAAACGAAGATTGTGAGTCAACATCTTTCGAACGCCGCACCTCTGAAGCGGAAACGATGGTTGTGTGTCAACATGTTTCGATGGACGCAGCTATCAAGCGGAAACGATGATTGTGAGTCAACATCTTTCGATGGCCGCACCTCTCAAGCTGAAACGAAGATTGTGAGTCAACATCTTTCGAACGCCGCACCTCTGAAGCGGAAACGATGATTGTGAGTCAACATATTTCGATCTCCGCACCTATCAAGCTGAAACGAAGATTGTGAGTCAACATCTTTCGAACGCCGCACCTCTGAAGCGGAAACGATGGTTGTGAGTCAACATGTTTCGATGGAAGCAGCTATCAAGCGGAAACGATGATTGTGAGTCAACATCTTTCGATGGCCGCACCTCTCAAGCTGAAACGAAGATTGTGAGTCAACATCTTTCGAACGCCGCACCTCTGAAGCGGAAACGATGGTTGTGAGTCAACATGTTTCGATGGACGCAGCTATCAAGCGGAAACGATGATTGTGAGTCAACATCTTTCGATGGCCGCACCTCTCAAGCGGAAACGATGATTGTGAGTCAACATCTTTCGATGGCCGCACCTCTCAAGCTGAAACGAAGATTGTGAGTCAACATCTTTCGAACGCCGCACCTCTGAAGCGGAAACGATGGTTGTGAGTCAACATCTTTCGATGGCCGCACCAATCAAGCGGAAACGATGATTGTGAGTCAACATCTTTCGATGGCCGCACCTCTCAAGCGGAAACGATGATTGTGAGTCAACATCTTTCGATCGCCGCACCTCTCAAGCGGAAACAATGATTGTGAGTCAACATATTTCGATCTCCGCACCTATCAAGCTGAAACGAAGATTGTGAGTCAACATCTTTCGAACGCCGCACCTCTGAAGCGGAAACGATGGTTGTGAGTCAACATGTTTCGATGGACGCAGCTATCAAGCGGAAACGATGATTGTGAGTCAACATCTTTCGATGGCCGCACCTCTCAAGCTGAAACGAAGATTGTTAGTCAACATCTTTCGAACGCCGCACCTCTGAAGCGGAAACGATGGTTGTGAGTCAACATGTTTCGATGGACGCAGCTATCAAGCGGAAACGATGATTGTGAGTCAACATCTTTCGATGGCTGCACCTCTCAAGCTGAAACGAAGATTGTGAGTCAACATCTTTCGAACGCCGCACCTCTGAAGCGGAAACAATGATTGTGAGTCAACATATTTCGATCTCCGCACCTATCAAGCTGAAACGAAGATTGTGAGTCAACATCTTTCGAACGCCGCACCTCTGAAGCGGAAACGATGGTTGTGAGTCAACATGTTTCGATGGACGCAGCTATCAAGCGGAAACGATGATTGTGGGTCATCATCTTTCGATGGCCGCACTTCTCAAGCGGAAACGATGATTGTGTGTCAACATCTTTCGATCGCCGCACCTCTCAAGCGGAAACGATGATTGTGAGTCAACATATTTCGATCTCCGCACCTATCAAGCTGAAACGAAGATTGTGAGTCAACATCTTTCGAACGCCGCACCTCTGAAGCGGAAACGATGGTTGTGAGTCAACATGTTTCGATGGACGCAGCTATCAAGCGGAAACGATGATTGTGAGTCAACATCTTTCGATGGCCGCACCTCTCAAGCTGAAACGAAGATTGTGAGTCAACATCTTTCGAACGCCGCACCTCTGAAGCGGAAACGATGGTTGTGAGTCAACATCTTTCGATGGCCGCACCAATCAAGCGGAAACGATGATTGTGAGTCAACATCTTTCGATGGCCGCACCTCTCAAGCGGAAACGATGATTGTGAGTCAACATCTTTCGATCGCCGCACCTCTCAAGCGGAAACAATGATTGTGAGTCAACATCTTTCGATGGCCACGCCTCTCAAGCGGAAACGATGATTGTGAGTCAACATCTTTCGATCGCCGCACCTCTCAAGCGGAAACAATGATTGTGAGTCAACATCTTTCGATGGCCACGCCTCTCACGCGGAAACGATGATTATGAGTCAACATCTTTCGATGGCCACGCCTCTCAAGCGGAAACGATGATTGTGAGTCAACATCTTTCGATCGCCGCACCTCTCAAGCGGAAACGATGATTGTGAGTCAACATCTTTCGATCGCCGCACCTCTCAAGCGGAAACGATGATTGTGAGTCAACATCTTTCGATCGCCGCACCTCTCAAGCGGAAACGATGATTGTGAGTCAACATCTTTCGATCGCCGCACCTCTCAAGCGGAAACGATGATTGTGAGTCAACATCTTTCGATGGCCACGCCTCTCAAGCGGAAACGATGATTGTGAGTCAACATCTTTCGATCGCCGCACCTCTCAAGCGGAAACGATGATTGTGAGTCAACAACTTTGGATCGCGCACCTCTCAAGCGGAAACAATGATTGTGAGTCAACATCTTTCGATGGCCACGCCTCTCACGCGGAAACGATGATTGTGAGTCAACATCTTTCGATCGCCGCACCTCTCAAGCGGAAACGATGATTGTGAGTCAACATCTTTCGATGGCCACGCCTCTCACGCGGAAACGATGATTGTGAGTCAACATCTTTCGATCGCCGCACCTCTCAAGCGGAAACGATGATTGTGAGTCAACATATTTCGATCTCCGCACCTATCAAGCTGAAACGATGATTGTGAGTCAACATCTTTCGATCGCCGCACCTCTCAAGCGGAAATGATGATTGCGGGTCAACATCTTTGGATCGCGCACCTCTCAAGCGGAAACAATGATTGTGAGTCAACATCTTTCGATGGCCGCACCTCTCAAGCTGAAACGAAGATTGTGAGTCAACATCTTTCGAACGCCGCACCTCTGAAGCGGAAACGATGGTTGTGAGTCAACATGTTTCGATGGACGCAGCTATCAAGCGGAAACGATGATTGTGAGTCAACATCTTTCGATCGCCGCACCTCTCAAGCGGAAACGATGATTGTGAGTCAACATCTTTCGATGGCCGCACCTCTCAAGCTGAAACGAAGATTGTGAGTCAACATCTTTCGAACGCCGCACCTCTGAAGCGGAAACGATGGTTGTGAGTCAACATCTTTCGATGGCCGCACCAATCAAGCGGAAACGATGATTGTGAGTCAACATCTTTCGATGGCCGCACCTCTCAAGCGGAAACGATGATTGTGAGTCAACATCTTTCGATCGCCGCACCTCTCAAGCGGAAACAATGATTGTGAGTCAACATATTTCGATCTCCGCACCTATCAAGCTGAAACGAAGATTGTGAGTCAACATCTTTCGAACGCCGCACCTCTGAAGCGGAAACGATGGTTGTGAGTCAACATGTTTCGATGGACGCACCTATCAAGCGGAAACGATGATTGTGAGTCAACATCTTTCGATGGCCGCACCTCTCAAGCTGAAACGAAGATTGTGAGTCAACATCTTTCGAACGCCGCACCTCTGAAGCGGAAACGATGGTTGTGAGTCAACATGTTTCGATGGACGCAGCTATCAAGCGGAAACGATGATTGTGAGTCAACATCTTTCGATGGCCGCACCTCTCAAGCTGAAACGAAGATTGTGAGTCAACATCTTTCGAACGCCGCACCTCTGAAGCGGAAACAATGATTGTGAGTCAACATATTTCGATCTCCGCACCTATCAAGCTGAAACGAAGATTGTGAGTCAACATCTTTCGAACGCCGCACCTCTGAAGCGGAAACGATGGTTGTGAGTCAACATGTTTCGATGGACGCAGCTATCAAGCGGAAACGATGATTGTGTGTCAACATCTTTCGATCGCCGCACCTCTCAAGCGGAAACGATGATTGTGAGTCAACATATTTCGATCTCCGCACCTATCAAGCTGAAGCGAAGATTGTGAGTCAACATCTTTCGAACGCCGCACCTCTGAAGCGGAAACGATGGTTGTGAGTCAACATGTTTCGATGGACGCAGCTATCAAGCGGAAACGATGATTGTGAGTCAACATCTTTCGATGGCCGCACCTCTCAAGCTGAAACGAAGATTGTGAGTCAACATCTTTCGAACGCCGCACCTCTGAAGCGGAAACGATGGTTGTGAGTCAACATCTTTCGATGGCCGCACCAATCAAGCGGAAACGATGATTGTGAGTCAACATCTTTCGATGGCCGCACCTCTCAAGCGGAAACGATGATTGTGAGTCAACATCTTTCGATCGCCGCACCTCTCAAGCGGAAACAATGATTGTGAGTCAACATCTTTCGATGGCCACGCCTCTCAAGCGGAAACGATGATTGTGAGTCAACATCTTTCGATCGCCGCACCTCTCAAGCGGAAACAATGATTGTGAGTCAACATCTTTCGATGGCCGCACCAATCAAGCGGAAACGATGATTGTGAGTCAACATCTTTCGATCGCCGCACCTCTCAAGCGGAAATGATGATTGTGAGTCAACATCTTTCGATGGCCACGCCTCTCAAGCGGAAACGATGATTGTGAGTCAACATCTTTCGATCGCCGCACCTCTCAAGCGGAAATGATGATTGTGAGTCAACATCTTTCGATCGCCGCACCTCTCAAGCGGAAACAATGATTGTGAGTCAACATCTTTCGATGGCCACGCCTCTCAAGCGGAAACGATGATTGTGAGTCAACATCTTTCGATGGCCGCACCTCTCAAGCGGAAACGATGATTGTCAGTCATCATCTTTCGATGGCCGCACTTCTCAAACGGTAACGATGATTGTGAGTCAACATCTTTCGATGGCCACGCCTCTCAAGCGGAAACGATGATTGTGAGTCAACATCTTTCGATGGCCGCACCTCTCAAGCGGAAACGATGATTGTGAGTCAACATCTTTCGATCGCCGCACCTCTCAAGCGGAAACAATTATTGTGAGTCAACATCTTTCGATGGCCACGCCTCTCAAGCGGAAACGATGATTGTGAGTCAACATCTTTCGATCGCCGCACCTCTCAAGCGGAAACAATGATTGTGAGTCAACATCTTTCGATGGCCGCACCTCTCAAGCGGAAACGATGATTGTGAGTCAACATCTTTCGATCGCCGCACCTCTCAAGCGGAAACGATGATTGTGAGTCAACATCTATCGATGGCCGCACCTCTCAAGCTGAAACGAAGATTGTGAGTCAACATCTTTCGATCGCCGCACCTCTCAAGCGGAAACGATGATTGTGAGTCAACATCTTTCGATGGCCGCACCTCTCAAGCTGAAACGAAGATTGTGAGTCAACATCTTTCGAACGCCGCACCTCTCAAGCGGAAACGATGATTGTGAGTCAACAGCTTTCGATGGCCGCACCTCTCAAGCGGAAACAATGATTGTGAGTCAACATATTTCGATCGCCGCACCTCTCAAGCGGAAACGATGATTGTGAGTCAACATCTTTCGATCGCCGCACCTCTCAAGCGGAAACGATGATTGTGAGTCAACATCTTTCGATGGCCGCACCTCTCAAGCTGAAACGAAGATTGTGAGTCAACATCTTTCGATGGCCGCACCTCTCAAGCGGAAACAATGATTGTGAGTCAACATATTTCGATCGCCGCACCTCTCAAGCGGAAACGATGATTGTGAGTCAACATATTTCGATCGCCGCACCTCTCAAGCGGAAACGATGATTGTGAGTCAACATCTTTCGATCGCCGCACCTCTCAAGCGGAAACGATGATTGTGAGTCAACATCTTTCGATCGCCGCACCTCTCAAGCGGAAACGATGATTGTGAGTCAACATCTTTCGATGGCCGCACCTCTCAAGCTGAAACGAAGATTGTGAGTCAACATCTTTCGAACGCCGCACCTCTGAAGCGGAAACAATGATTGTGAGTCAACATATTTCGATCTCCGCACCTATCAAGCTGAAACGAAGATTGTGAGTCAACATCTTTCGAACGCCGCACCTCTGAAGCGGAAACGATGGTTGTGAGTCAACATGTTTCGATGGACGCAGCTATCAAGCGGAAACGATGATTGTGTGTCAACATCTTTCGATCGCCGCACCTCTCAAGCGGAAACGATGATTGTGAGTCAACATATTTCGATCTCCGCACCTATCAAGCTGAAGCGAAGATTGTGAGTCAACATCTTTCGAACGCCGCACCTCTGAAGCGGAAACGATGGTTGTGAGTCAACATGTTTCGATGGACGCAGCTATCAAGCGGAAACGATGATTGTGAGTCAACATCTTTCGATGGCCGCACCTCTCAAGCTGAAACGAAGATTGTGAGTCAACATCTTTCGAACGCCGCACCTCTGAAGCGGAAACGATGGTTGTGAGTCAACATCTTTCGATGGCCGCACCAATCAAGCGGAAACGATGATTGTGAGTCAACATCTTTCGATGGCCGCACCTCTCAAGCGGAAACGATGATTGTGAGTCAACATCTTTCGATCGCCGCACCTCTCAAGCGGAAACAATGATTGTGAGTCAACATCTTTCGATGGCCACGCCTCTCAAGCGGAAACGATGATTGTGAGTCAACATCTTTCGATCGCCGCACCTCTCAAGCGGAAACAATGATTGTGAGTCAACATCTTTCGATGGCCACGCCTCTCAAGCGGAAACGATGATTTTGAGTCAACATCTTTCGATGGCCGCACCTCTCAAGCGGAAACGAAGATTGTGAGTCAACATCTTTCGATGGCCGCACCTCTCAAGCGGAAACAATGATTGTGAGTCAACATCTTTCGATGGCCACGCCTCTCAAGCGGAAACGATGATTTTGAGTCAACATCTTTCGATGGCCACGCCTCTCAAGCGGAAACAATGATTGTGAGTCAACATCTTTCGATCGCCGCACCTCTCAAGCGGAAACAATGATTGTGAGTCAACATCTTTCGATGGCCACGCCTCTCAAGCGGAAACGATGATTGTGAGTCAACATCTTTCGATGGCCACGCCTCTCAAGCGGAAACGGTGATTTTGAGTCAACATCTTTCGATCGCCGCACCTCTCAAGCGGAAACAATGATTGTGAGTCAACATCTTTCGATGGCCACGCCTCTCAAGCGGAAACGATGATTTTGAGTCAACATCTTTCGATGGCCACGCCTCTCAAGCGGAAACGATGATTGTGAGTCAACATCTTTCGATCGCCGCACCTCTCAAGCGGAAACAATGATTGTGAGTCAACATCTTTCGATGGCCACGCCTCTCAAGCGGAAACGATGATTGTGAGTCAACATCTTTCGATCGCCGCACCTCTCAAGCGGAAACGATGATTGTGAGTCAACATCTTTCGATCGCCGCACCTCTCAAGCGGAAACGATGATTGTGAGTCAACATCTTTCGATCGCCGCACCTCTCAAGCGGAAACAATGATTGTGAGTCAACATCTTTCGATGGCCACGCCTCTCAAGCGGAAACGATGATTTTGAGTCAACATCTTTCGATCGCCGCACCTCTCAAGCGGAAACAATGATTGTGAGTCAACATCTTTCGATGGCCACGCCTCTCAAGCGGAAACGATGATTGTGAGTCAACATCTTTCGATCGCCGCACCTCTCAAGCTGAAACAATGATTGTGAGTCAACATCTTTCGATGGCCACGCCTCTCAAGCGGAAACGATGATTTTGAGTCAACATCTTTCGATGGCCACGCCTCTCAAGCGGAAACGATGATTGTGAGTCAACATCTTTCGATCGCCGCACCTCTCAAGCGGAAACAATGATTGTGAGTCAACATCTTTCGATGGCCACGCCTCTCAAGCGGAAACGATGATTGTGAGTCAACATCTTTCGATCGCCGCACCTCTCAAGCGGAAACGATGATTGTGAGTCAACATCTTTCGATCGCCGCACCTCTCAAGCGGAAACGATGATTGTGAGTCAACATCTTTCGATGGCCACGCCTCTCAAGCGGAAACGATGATTGTGAGTCAACATCTTTCGATCGCCGCACCTCTCAAGCGGAAACAATGATTGTGAGTCAACATCTTTCGATGGCCACGCCTCTCAAGCGGAAACGATGATTGTGAGTCAACATCTTTCGATCGCCGCACCTCTCAAGCGGAAACGATGATTGTGAGTCAACATCTTTCGATGGCCGCACCTCTCAAGCGGAAACGATGATTGTGAGTCAACATCTTTCGATCGCCGCACCTCTCAAGCGGAAACAATGATTGTGAGTCAACATCTTTCGATGGCCACGCCTCTCAAGCGGAAACGATGATTTTGAGTCAACATCTTTCGATCGCCGCACCTCTCAAGCGGAAACAATGATTGTGAGTCAACATCTTTCGATGGCCACGCCTCTCAAGCGGAAACGATGATTGTGAGTCAACATCTTTCGATCGCCGCACCTCTCAAGCGGAAACAATGATTGTGAGTCAACATCTTTCGATGGCCACGCCTCTCAAGCGGAAACGATGATTTTGAGTCAACATCTTTCGATGGCCACGCCTCTCACGCGGAAACGAAGATTGTGAGTTATCATCTTTCGATGGCCGCACTTTGCAGCGGAAACGATGATTGTGGGTCAACATGTTTCGATGGCCGCACTTCTGAAGCGGAAACGATATTTGATAATCAATTTCTTTCGTTGCCTGCCCGTCGGAAGGGGAAACGCTTGTAATTGCCACTTGTGTATTTTGAAATATGCTATAGTTAGTTGTGTCATTCCAGGTCTGTGCTTTTTAGTGGATATATTGAATGATTGATTTTGTTTATTTTACTTCGCCTTTTGTGCGTCTTGGCTAATCTGCGAAGATGGGGATGAGTGATGAAATGATGAAATTGATGAACGGACCCTTAACGCCGCAGCGCGATATGCTAACCACTCGGCCACAGGGTCCGGCTGGATATATTCATATTTGATATGTTGAACCCCATCTTAAGTGAGGTGATATGAATAAGTTAAATACATGATAATTGCTGTTTATTTTTTTTATAAGAAATCTAATTATTCATTGGTTAACATGTACTATCCAGCCATCTTTGTAGAGATTCGGCATGCGAACCTTGACAGCACGTATGCTTTTGGCAAACTAACCTCTATTGGCGTATAGCTTGTCAAATATGGCACGCTGGATGGATCTTGTTCTTTTACCATGTTATTCGTGAAGTAAAATGTTTAGTTTTTAGAGGCAAGCAATGGAAGTATCACCTGATAAACTTGCGTCTTGTGTGTAGTAGTTCGTTTGATTCAAAGTCATGGTTCGCTTACCATGACAATCGTGATTCAACTACGAAGCAAGCTTAGAATATTATCAGGTCCTATTAAAGTTACATAGACAAGATTTTGGTGACTGATATACTCTATGTGATCAAAAGTATCCGGACACACCGCAAGACGTGTGTTTATCATAGAGGGCGACACAGTACTGGCATCTACCGCGTGGAACACATAGTCAGCGAACTCAGTAGTCTGCAGACAGTGTGAGACAGCAGTATGGGATGGTCTGAGGAACTCGCACTGGCTAATGAACTGGCTTGCGCAGAGTCCTGATTTGAATCCCATAGAACATCTCTGGGATGTTTTGGAATGCCGACTTCGTGCTAGACCACACCGATCCACATCAATACATCTTCTCATTTTGGTGCTCTGCGAGGAATGGGCTGCCATTCCTCAGGAAACCTTTCGGCACCTGATTGAAAGTATGCCTGAGAGAGTGAACGCTGTCATCAAGGCTAAGGGTGGGCCAACACTTTATTGACTGCCAGTATTCCCGATGGAGGGTTGCCCAAACTTGTACTTTATTTTCAGGTGGGTGTCCGGATACTTCTGATCACATAGAGTATCTGTCAAATGATAGCTAACCTTGCATCTGATCATAAACAATCGTAGGTGCCTGAAAGGGTAGTGCTAGAGTTGTAACATTCCATTTATATTAGTATGCAAGAAATGTCAGCTTATTACAAGAGAAGTGATTTATATGTAGCAAAAATTTGCTGAATATGTAAATACATATTTAGTTATTTTCACCAAAATATGGAGTTAAATATGGGCTTGAAATTGTAAAAAAGAATGCATTTTCAATATTATAAGACTACATAAGATACAGTTCGTTTACATTGACATTATTTCTAAAACAACACAAAATATGTTTTCGTTATCTGATTCCAAAACAATGAATAACAAAAGAAGTAATAGGATTGTATTTCAAATTTGTCACTTATTTGCAAGGAATTGACCCAATTCTATCGGGCACACGGGGAAATGTAGTTATTGCTTGAATATGGAGTATATGTTGAGAAATATTCTGAAATATGTAAATAATATGTAAAAAGAAGTCAAATATGTCAAATATGGGCCAAAAACCTAATATATTTTAAAATACGGAAATTAAAAACTGAATTTTTCGAGTCTGGATGCCATGGTGTGCAAAGAAAATACAAAATATAACTGATTTCAGCTTCATACATCAATATATGTTTACATATACGTTCCCTGACCATCTCTCTTGCACATCTAATTATGGAGGTCAAATGATAGTCAGTAGTATGATGGATATGGATTTCAATCAAAAATTAAAAGGTAAATTCGTAGTGGAAATAAAGCAATATCGATAAAAGTCCTTCAGAGCAGCAAAATGGCTTTTGGACCGTTCTGACCTTGGCTACCATACGGCGATAGTGACGATGGACACTGTGGATAATAGTTTGGATGCATGAGTCTAACAGTGAATATTGACTGCTTAACATCCGACGAATAATTCTGGCGGAAACAGTTAGTGAGGGAGCCAGATTAAATTTGGAGAGGCAGAAGTGAGTTCGGTAACATTTTCGGGGAGTTGCTCATTCGCAGTTTTCTCTTAGCCTACCGTTACTTCTATTGGGGGTAATTTGTTCCTCTAGGCAGGTCCTCCATACCATCAACGTAATTTTTGTAGGTTTATATACGTTCAAATTTACATTTTTCATGGCTCGAGGCATGGGTACGGGCCTGCCAGGACACATTGGCGTGCGAAGGATTTTTTTTCGCGACGGGCTTGAATTGCAAAAGTGGATAGTGCATAGCTTCTTTCTAGGATGGCGGCATACGCAATAAGATATTTCGTGTATTTTTTAAAAAAACTTTCCACTCTCAAAAATGGCAATTAAGGGTTATTTTAAGGCGAGTTTCAATGTAACACTCTGATCTTTTCTGAGTTTTTCACTGCTTTTGTTTGAAAATGTTAATTTTCTCAAAATTTCGGAGGGTCTGTAGTCCCTCCCCCCCCCCCCCTCTGCTTACTCCGGTTCCAGGGCATGAGGATCCACAATGGTACTTGCATATTGCCTGACATGTGTTCCATTCTCTTGGCAAGAATTGTACATTTGTTGCTGACACTTGAGGAGTAAAACATCTTATGTAAAAGGCAGGCTCTCTTTGGTGTGAAATTTATCCCACCTCCAAATATAGACAGAATCTAATTTAATTTTACTAATTACTAATGACAAGCCTCGTGTAGCATTCAAGACATGCACCTCTGAACATTACCTGAGTCACAGTGTACTCCAAAAGTTACAAAACGAACTTTGTGACGCATTTGTCAAGCGGGGTTTTAAGGATTAAAAAGCATTAAATTATTCTTACACAATAATAAAAGTAATAAAAAAGTAGCATAATAAAGCTCATGGGTATTTTCTGTAACTTTTTTAATTGCCGAATATAACTTTTCAAATCTCATGGTCCATTTTCAACAGTACAATGCCTTAAACAATTATATATGAAAAAAGGTTTATATAATGTACAAATCCGCATGGCACGTAGCCCACTAATTAATAATTGTAGTCCATTTCACCTTCTTTAGAAACAAGAGTAAGAGTCAAAGTAAAAAGTAATGAGGATTCACAACAAGAGTATATTCAAACAAAGAAAAATATTCAGTTCTAACCTTACTGTGGTTATAAATATTGTTTTCTGCTTATCACAGATAAGTATTCTTAGCTAGTGATATACTTAAACACTTCGCAAAATTTCCTCAACACCGTCTAAAATGTTTCCCATAGGAAAAAGCTGGGCCCCTTGATTACGAGGGAAAAGTGTTACCATTACGCCATCTGGAGACAAATTCTCATTATTGTTGACAATGGTCTTATTCACATATGTGGGACTCCAAGGAACTAACAACATCGTGAGTCTCTTCAATATATAGTTTCAGCTACAACATTTACGGCAAATGTCTTATGGTAAGTTAATTTTTTTATATAATTTTGCATATCACAAATATCTCACATTCTCATTTTCATTATGTGTCCTTTGTGTCAGTGAACGACCGGGACTGTAGCCACTAAGTCTCCCTAAAACCGGTTCTCTTTTGTCATTCGGCTACTTGGCAACAGAACCTGCGTTGCCAAGTAGTGTAGCGAGTAATCCGGATCTAGGCGTTCCTTATATTGACGGTGACTGTACTTCACCGTGAAACTTAGGGCACTATATTTACAGGTGAACTTTCGTTGACCAAGTCCAGTGTTTCTAACGCTAGTGCTGCAACCATTGTTACCACCCTCAATTAGAGCACATAATATAGCATTGAAATAGATATTAACATTATCCTATAATTAAACTAAAGATTCACAATGTAACTACCTTAGTACCAATTGTAGTAGAGATAAAGACCTATTATGGAATGTACAAAAATAATATAAATTTCAATCATTTATTAACAAAGCCAGAACATTAGGATTATTTATTATGAGAAGCTCCATTGAACAATTCCATTCAGAATTTTTAGTAAGTCATACATGAATATTATTAAATTTCACATTTACATCTGCAACCACAACAATAATTTAAATAGACAAATTTCATTTCATTGGTAAACTAATCACATTGTATTTTGGGTGATGATTATAAAAAGATATTGTTCCTGATTTTGAAGATAACTACCAAATGAAAAGGGGGGGGGGATATCTACATCTAATCATAGTGCTCTGGCAGATAGATATTGGTACCCCGGAAATTACGTATCACCTGTCATAATTCTAAAAATAAAGTGTGCGCCAAGCGAAGAAAATTACTAAGTGGATTTATAAAATTTTTTTTATTAGAGGATCCTACATAAAACCTCAGGTAAATTATTTGAATGTGCGATTGTCCTTATTTGATCTCTGGTGCATCATGGGAAGTCGTGAATCACATTGTACAATCGTTCGTTTACGAGGATCGTGCTTCACGGATCCTTTTTGTGAAGGGCTACTGACTAACATGCGAGATACCCGGGTTCGATCCCGGGTGGGGGGGGGACTTTTTCCACCTGTTCAAGCGGCTCGGACGGCCACCCAGCGTCGTATAAAGTGGGTACATGGAGGAAACTCTGGATGTAAAGGCGACCAGGGGCCTGGTGCTGATCACATCACATCCACCTTCGGCCGAGATCAAGAAAGTGTGGGGCTCTAACTCCACACCACCTATACGCCTTCGTGGTAATTGCTAACAATGGAGCAGTGTGACGTGTAATAACCTCGGCACACAGGCACGTGTGTGTGCTGAATGTTGCATAGTCACATGCTGTGCACTGACCTCATAACAGCGCACCACACCTCATTTGAGATATTGCTCGCGTGAAGTGCAGAGGTGTTTACTGTGGTGTGCGTGAGTGCTGTTGGCTGAAACATGCCACGAGGATGCAATTTGGACCCTGTGTTGAACATTTGTAAGTGGGTCGAACATAGACAGAGGTATCTCAGGCGCTGAATGTGCCGCAAAGTGTCATCTCCAGGCTGTGGTACAGGTTTCAAACCACCGGAGACGTCCGACGTCGACCCATACCAGGCCGGCCACGGGTCACAACCCCTCAGCGGGATCGGTATCTGGCACTAACGGCAAGGCGTAATCGGTGGATGTCTGCCCGCAACTGGCATCTGAGCTCGCAGCAGCATCTCGACCCCACGGGTTTCAAGGCAAACTGTATACCGGTGGATGCATACAGCTGGTCTCTACGCCGGACGACCCGTAGTGTATGTCCCGCTCACCCCTGCGCAACGGCGGGCACGCTTGCGGTGGAGCGAAGAACATCGTCACTGGACCGACGAGTCGCGATACAATTTACAGACTGATTCGCGATGCACGCTGCTCTGGAGAGTACAGGAGACCCGCTTCAATCCGCATAACATCAAGGAAAGGGACCAGTATGGTGGTGGTGGTGTACTACTGTGGGCGGGCATCATCTTCAATACACGTACAGAGCTACATATCTTCGAGGGCGGTACTGTCAAGGCTCGGCGGTGGTACATAAAGATGGTACTGGACCCTCATGTGCGGCTGTGGCGGTGTGGAATGGGACCATCGTTCATTTTCACGGATGATAACGCACGATGTCATCGAGCAAACCTGGTGGAGAAATATCTTCATGGGAAAGATATCCAACGCATGGTGTGGCCGGCGCGGTCACCGGACTTGCATCCCATCGAAGCTCCGTACTGCCCTTCGAGAGGAGTGGAAACGTATTCCAGCTCACCTCATCAATGCCTTTATTACAAGCATGCCACATCGCTGCGAGGCCTGAGTATCTGCCAGGGGTGATCACACACCATGTTGATGGTTAGCAGCCATCGCAGACTACAGTTTGTCCATCTTCTTATATGCATATACCCACTTGAGGTCATTTCTCATTAAACTCCAATTCCTTGCCCTGGAGCTGTTTCTGTCCGTTTGTCGTTCACCTGCCATGCTCTTTCATTCAAGTATACACGTTTGCGGTGCCTGAGGTCTGCGTTTATTGCACGAACTGTCATTATACTATACATTTGAACACTAGTGTATTACAATTATACAAAGTTGAATTTTTACTGAAGACTGTACCAATTTCTACCGTAATAAGATCTTATGTAGTCAAGTAATTGACCATAAGAATAGGCATTGCAGTCAATAATCCAGAGATACCGCAGAAACAATATACACAATTCTCTTGAACTGAAATTCCAATGAGATAATTGTGGAGTTACCTCGATTGAATGATTGATTTAAAATTGTTGGGTACGTCGGCACACATGGCCATTTGGCACCCTTCAATATATACGAGGAAACCCTTTATCTAAAAATCTTACTTAAAATGTTTAAACAAGGGATATAAGAAGCCGTTTGATAAGATTTAAAAGAGCAAAGTTGTAAAGGGACTTGCACAAGACAAACACAGCATATTAAAAAGTAGGAATAAACAAAAAAAAACTTTCTCTCAGACAGTGGAAGAGACCAACTCTTCTCGAAAACCTCAAAACATTTGGCAAAACAGTGTCGCCATCTCCCAACAGGAATGATAAACAGTTGGGAAGATTAAAAGTCTGCCTGAGGAAAGGAAAGTCGTCAAGTTTGCGAAAGCTGCGTTAAGAATTATTTTGGGTCTGGCTTTCTTATTCTGTGTTGTTTTTCAAGGTGTACTGGAGGATTAGGAATCTATCTGAACGTTTTGAAAATTAGTGTGGATTTGTGTTTGAAGCCTGTAGAACATGATCCTTTAAGATACAGGAAGTAGACATTATGGCAAAATTCCATGCCAAAACGTATATTAACGAATATTTTACAGCCGTAAATTGTAGCTACTGCGTATTTACGGCTTACAAAAGTATTATGCAGTGCCGTAATTTTAAACATTATTCTCTCACGTGCCTAAACATCTGAGGAGAGTATTTTCGGAAGTCGCCCGAGAAATATAAGATAACATAACTTACCTAACCTACTGACTAATGTGATAGGAAAATTGTTGTGCAAGAAAGATGCATCATAATGTATTACATCATTGCAGTATGGGAATTTAGACGTGTAGAGAATTTATATTACGCGGGTTGTTTCATAAATAATGCGCTTATGTGGCAACACTGCAGAGTGGATAAAGTGCAATTAGAGTAAAAGTTACGCCAGTTGCACTTGAAGGCTTGTGAAAGCAACGCGTGTGTTCGTCAGTTCCCTGGTGTACGCCAGTTGAAAGTGACGAGCGGTAGCAATGGCGCCTCAGGTACTGTGACGGTTGGAGACCAAATATCGTGATTCAAAATTGAAAGTTTACGTTAGCAGAAACCGAACAGAAACTCACAGAGCTTTGCGTGAAGTTTGTATGAGCGAACAGTGCACCGTAGACTTTGAACCAAAGTTGAAGTCTCAGTCAAACGAGTGGAGAAGTCTTTCATCCCCACGACCAAAAAAAAATTGTCAAGCACAGGCAATGGTGAAGCAAATGATGATCTTTGCCTGTGTTCATCAAGGAATCGTCATGATTAGGGAAAGGATTTTAAGGTGCAAAGTTATGTTCGTGATAGGGATAGAAAAGGTTCTGAAAACGTTTTCAAAAAGGTGCAAAAGAAAGGAGCTATAGTCAATGCTCTTTTATTCTGTATATACTGCGCGCGGACCGCAAAGAGAACTGTGGTTCTGCCGAATAGGTTTTGTTGAAGTTTGTGTTTCACCTCACGTGTTTTGCTACATTATCTTGGGAACTATTGGGGCTACAATGATTATATTATATCATTTTATAGCTCTCGTTCTGCTCTACAAAACGAGCCTATAGGATTCTATGTAACTGCTCAAGAAGAGTGAATATGATTTATTTTTTCTGTCCAACGTTTTAACAAAACATGAAATAAAAGGAAAGAAGAAGGTGCTGAAGCATCAAAGAGGGAATAAATATGCTAATCTCACGAAAAGGTTCAAAAACATGCAACAAAGTGTGTTCATTTTACTTGACTTCATGTCCTAAAATACATATCTCAAACGACCGGTATGAAAACAGCCATCCATATTTTTGGAAAAGGGCTGCACCTTAAAATCGGCATTCTAGTCATCATTGATAGAGTCTCATATGGAACTATTCTCACAGCAACATATTATTGTGCCTGGATCCAAAAATTACGCAGAAAATGAAGAAAACCCGGCCTGGCGTGCTTCGAGATCGGCCACCCATTTTGCATTCCTGCACCTGGGGAAGGTTGTGACCGATTTGTTGAGCAATTATGAGTAGAAAGTACTGACTCAACCGCCATACAGTCCAGACAGAGTCAACCAGACTGACATATTTCCTAAGTTGAAAGAGCCCATGCATGGACAACGTTCATCCTCTCTGGAAGAGTTTTCTGTAACAGTACCCGGTTCACCCGCGTACTGAACAACAGTGGTACCCAAACTGGCACAGAAAACCTTCCAAGACATTGGGTACAGTTGTTGAGAAGCAGGAGGACTACACTGAAGGACGGTAATGAGTTACCGCGTAACATGCAATAAACATGTGAGAAAAATAGTGTGCATTATTTATGGAATGACTCTCGTATGTAAAACAGGAGCGGGTATAATGAAGAGATCAACATTAGGCAACCGTAAGCTGTGTCTCAACTTGTTTGATACCTGTGAATTTTGCCATGAAGAATCACACATCTAGAATTTACTACTTAAAAAATGAAATTATTGAATGTTATGTTATTTACAATGAACTATAAGAAACACAACGTAGACCTCCCTGATGGCGTAGTGGTAACGTCATCACCATTGTAATCAGGGGATCCCGGGTTAGATACCCTGTTGAGGCAGCACAGTGGTTCGGATCTCACTTTAAACTGTAGGTCCAGTCCCGATTAGCCCATCTGTACATATCGTGGTCTTAAACAAGAAGTCAAATAAACAAACAAGAGATACAAGTTGCTTAGGGAATCTAGAACCGGAAACATTGAATAAATATATTTACCTGATAATCTTCTGCATGTATTATGCTACGCAACTATGCACCCTTAATCAGTTTTTATCTCAACCCATCTGCAATCTTGGTGGTTTCCTTTTCGTACTGAAGTTTTGGCTAGTTTTGTGCGATGCCTTCTTATTTGTTGCTTTGGCCTTTTATCGTGTCTTTTCTTCATTTTCGGCACAGTTATTAATTTTCCACAACTGCCATGCAAGGCGAGCACATGACATTAGGATTTAGTTCACAGTAAAGCTATGGCGAATTCAACAATGACATGAAAATCATAGTTACATTAAACAATTGACTTGATTGTTAAAGTAAGTAAAACATAGATTTAAAAAGATAAAATGCACATGGTTCAGGCTTTCACGTAACCTTTAAAAGCTGCTAAAATGTGGGCGTAATGTACAGTCACCAGCAATAAAAATGAGACACCTATATTATGAAATACTCACTTCTCCCCATTGCGTTGTGTGTGTTCCCTAAGTCTACGGCGATAGCAGAAGTTTCTCTTGAAGACTTGATATTGAAGTTTGGGTAAATTTCTCGTATCGGATAAACTGATTTCTTCAAATTTACAGGAGAAATTACTAACCGAATGCAGTTTCTTTATACTTGTGGAAGTTCGGGGAAGTGTTTTCTCGCATCGTTCATTGAATTTTGCCGGTAAATCATCTATTTTTCGATATAAATATGTGACCGATGCACGAAAGCCCTTGCATCCATTTACTTCCAGGTGGATGTAGCCTGTGTATGATGACGTAATCCCGGTCAGTGTTTCCAAACACGTGTTTTTATAACTGAAGAAGGTATGTTTCCGCAAATGGTTTGTGGGGCAATGTGTCAATGGTTCGTGGGGCTCAGTAGCGAAGCGTAGTCTTACGAAGGAGGCAAGCAATGTTTCAGTACAACAAAACATGTAGTACAATGGCACGCCAAGAGGGGGATTAAAGGTTTATAGCCTCATTGGCCCGGTCGCTGGATTTGTCAAAATATCATAATAAAATGACGGTTCTAAAAATAAACCATATGATCCTCAAACGTCACATTTACTTTCGAAATTCCAGGTAACGTTATTCGTATGGTAGTAAACGTCTTACATATGCGAACTTTCCGCATACGACTAAAGGGGTACGTAATTTCTTATTTATTTATTAGTACTTTTATTTGTTCATTATTTTTTAATGTGGGCAAACGGTGACCAAACGGATTTAGGTAAAATAACTCATTTATTTAATTTACACTGCGTGATTGTAATTTAGGATTTGTGGGCACCCTAAAAATCGCATTCGGAATCAAACATTAAAATAAAAAGTTAAACACAAACTTTAAAAATTTCATTTCAAACCAAAGAAACACATGCATAGACGATGTACTCACCACAATAAATTCCAAACTCCTTTACATATATAGGAAATTTCCCGCTATCGAACAATTCAACAAATCTTAGGGCCTCAAGGTTCTCAAAACGTGAAGACACTCCCACGCTCTTTCCACAACTGGAAAGCATCCACGCAAGATCACTTTGGAAATCTCTGAAACGACCGAAAGTGATACCAACCTATTTCCTTAATTTTATTCATCATGGGAAGGAAAGATATATCAGTTTGGAGATAGAAATTAAGCGATGGAATCAGAATCATTACAGCAGAAAGAGTATATACATAATATTTAAGTAATAAAGTGAAATACAGAGGCGTGTCCGGGGCCGGGGGAGGGTTGGCCCCCCCTTTGGCCCAGTATTCCTATGGAAAGGAAAGTCAAAGGCAGGAAATGATGACAAAATGAGGAGACTACTACAAAAAATCCTGGGAGCACCACTTGTGTCATAATAATAAAACTTAAAACATGTTCTTGTGTTCATAATATGTACAATGTATACGATTTAATTGTGCTGTGTAAATATCAGTAGAGAGTTCTTTTTAGATAGCTTTATTTTCACCCCAAGTTTTATTCAAAAGCAGTCAATTTATTGAATGTGGTTGTAAAATTTGTGAAACAGCTCACTTGAATTACTGTGTAAATAATTTGGCAGTTGCAAACACTGGTGAGGTCAACACTTTTGACGTAATTTGAGCTGGACCGAGCTGGACACAGGGTGCAGACCAAGGTCCGTCGAATCTTCCCTCCCTCCCTGGGGAAACTCTTCACGGGGGTGCAGACATTTCACTTACTGGAAACACAAACCCCCGCCCTTTACCATCTCGCCCGAACTCCCAATATCCATTTTTTTACGCGTTTTACAATTCGCGAAATCTAAAATAAATTGTAATATAAAATGATATATATATATATATATATATATATATATATATATATATATATATATGGAATTTAGAACAATGATAATAACTTATTTTAGTTATTTTATGACTAAGAATTATTTTTATATTCGCGATCTTGTTTACGTGTTCATGAAGACAAATATTCTTTACTCGTAGTTTTTGGTGGCAATATATCCTTCTGCTTTCGGTTGAGCTCGGCTATTTTCGGGAATAACGCAAGCTCAGCAAGCAGAGCTTTTGGTATAAGCGTTGTGGACGGGTTCCACTCGAATTTCACGCTTCGCCATGTGACTCCTTCGGGTGCGTTATTTTCCCGCAGAGCAGCCGCAAGCATTGAGGCTGGTGCTTGCTACAGAGCTGCTGAGGGAGTTTGCGGCCGTAATTTTTCGCGAAATCGAGTGCGATGGAAACGAAATAAGGCTAAAACATTAAGTACATTAAATGATATTCGAATAATGCAAGCAGTGCTTGCATTGCTTGTACTATATCTTCGCCTCTGGTGGGGCTATGTGTCAATGGTTCGTGGGGCTATGCGAGAATGGTGTGTGGGGCTACGCATATTTTTTTCGAAACAAATTTTTAACTATTGTAACCTATACGTGACCCTACCTAACCTAACCTTACCGAAAATGGTTCGTGGGGCTATGTATGAATGGTTCGTGGGGCTTTGCGTACAAGTATGTTCACATAATGCCATGCGGGAAATCGAATATTTGAGGACGTGGGTGTCCCATTTGTATTGCCCGTAACTGAACTGAAGTTCTTATTTTTAGGTTCTCTTCGAACAACTAAACAAAAATCAAAAGTGAGTTCTTTCATTTAACATATTCTAGGTATTAAAATACGAAATATATGTTTCATATAAAAGAAATAATCTTGACAAAAAAATGTAAAACAAAATAGTTTTTTTTTTTTTTTTACTAAATCAACACTTGAAATATGATTCTTTAAGATGGCATTACGTATCATTATTGTTTTATTAAGGGCCCACAATGTTTTAACTGTCTTTAGACCGTATCAGGTCGTTTGGCCGGCACTCACTTGCCCGACCATGCAGTTCACCGACGCTGTTTCCCGACATGTAGTTTTTTTTATTTACCACTAGATGGCAGTACCTGCTGTTCTTTTCACCCGTTCTTTGTATTCCACATAGTCGGCCCACGTCAGTGTGAGACCACGGCTTCTTTGCCTCGTGTTAGGTTGATGAGTCAGGTGGAGAAAGGTGAGTGTAAAATGGCTCAAGTGTACGAGCTCGTAGCTTCAAAAAGGGGTCACCCTAAGTTAATTGTAGATGTCTATTTGATGACCAAAGATAAAAACAGAGGAGATTTGTTTTATTGGTGTTGCGAGAAGCGAAAAACTTTGAAGTGTGTGGGGGGGGGGGGTATGCAAACACCGTACTTATAGCTGGACAACACCACATTCGGAATCATGGACCTGATGGAACAAAAAAAGATGTTGCTGTAGCAGTAGACAATAGCAGGCGCGTCGCCTGATAATGTTCGCATGAGCACATGAACACTCATGTATATGTCTTAAACTACGTACATATGAAATGCACACACACATACGTATATTTATTCGAAAAAAATACTGTGTTTGGTTTACGAGTATATACACACAATTCACTCTGACACGACTTCTCTGACGTCTGATAACTTCTCTAGATAGTTGGTAACCCTGACTCCCACGGTGTTCCACGGAGGGCGTTGAACACAATTGCTGTGCGTGTTGCATAGAGCTGACAGCTAAGGGGCTGTTGGCCAATATACCCCGAAGATGTTCACTTCGCTGTGCGAACACTGATGCAAGCGGAAATATTTCTTGCATTCGGCACCAGAGTGCAGCATATACAAGGCATGTCTAGGGGGACTCGAAAATGTCTGTGCTACATAGTTGCAAACTTTAGCGAGAATTCGCTAAACCTGGCGGATTTTAAGGAGGAGAGGAACAATTTCCCCTAGGTCCTTCTTGTATTACTTCAAATATAGGGTGAATTTTGGGGGAAAATTGTTGAAAATATTATTGTGAACACTCGTATGCGAACCGCACGCGACGCCACTGGATAATAGTAAACGAAAGGCCCATCAAACTCGCGACACACCAGCGCAAATTATTCAAGAAGAAACCAATGCTGTCCCGGAGCAAAGTCAACCTTCAATGCCTAAAGTAAGAATCACGAACCTTCCGACCCTCTGTAAACAACCGTCTCACTTCGAGTAACGTATCACTCCGCGCCAGCTGTTCGTGAATGGTGCGGCCATCAGATGCTGCTCACTCGCAACCTTTAATTTTACGTAACATGGAAAAACGTATTCTTATTTTAACTGATAATCTACACATTGAAGTATAATAAATTTTCTACAAGTGATTAAATACGTGTTCTTGTTCAAGAATGAACACATTTTTCTACGCCAAAAGTCCCATTTATATGACACTGGGTTAACAGATCCCCCTCCCTCCCCCCTCTCTCAGTATGACAATACAAGAGAGAGAGAGTGAGAGATTCGTTTCAGTAAATTCAAGCTTTTATTGCCCAACATTGTTGACATGTAGAGTATTGTTTTTGTCCTTTGTGCAACAAATACCGCCAGTTTTAGCAGAAGCTAAACAAAGATAAGCCCGGGAATAAAAATAGATTGTTTATCTTTCTCTCGGTTTCGCGTGCACAAGAAGGCGATAATAAGCACATTATTTACGCACGTCTCATGCAAGTAATGTATTGTCTTACCTTGATTCAGCAGTTCCTTTTTGAACTTTAGGCATTTTCGGCGCTAGACATCATCCTGTCAGAGTACGGTCTGTCAAATTTGCTTCCCAAAAAGGAACTCAACGTGGCACAAGAGGCGATTTAACGTCGACTGCTAAAATTGGGGAGATCATCATCAATCATCACTATCAACATCTTCCCCACAGTGGACAGGACGACTTTTTGATTGAAAGAATACGAAAGCACCTCGCTTTGTATTGCGCTTATCTCAAAATCGGTGTACTTGTTTATACGAGCAACAACGTGTTTTTTTCGCGGGACTCACAACTTGACCGGTCGTTTTCCTTTCTTTCACCACACCGAAAACACAAAGACGCAGACACACAATTACACTTGGACACCAACTTCACTTCTTGCTCAGGATAGCACCGACACAACGTCACATAAACGTTAAGAACAACCTGCTTCTTGCCACTTTTCAAACGGCTTTTCCGAAAGACTACTGTGAAAACACGAGAGACCTTCCTGCACTCATGGAAGTCGCCATGTTCGAAACTGGCGCTATTTTCTTGCTTGTTCACGTGATCAACTGTAATTTATACAATAATCACGTATTATTATTATAAACATAAACCTTTAATGAAAATATATTTTAAAATTATAATCCAATGTAATTTACACGTTTTTCTTCCATTAGCGTACTTTCATAGAACGGACTACATGACGCGGAAGAAATCCGTTATTAGGCTGTTACCAACCTCAATACATATCACTAAGTCAAGTACAGAAACGGAAGTGGTATGTCGAATGTCGGCATATGATAGTGTGATTTCATATTGTCAGTGACGATCCTTTGAATGGGGGAGGGGGTGGGACTCAGGAGTCGATCTATAATTCAGAGGTGTTCACCATCCGGATGGTGATATCCTCACACTCCGGAGTACTTTTGCGGGTGAAGGAGGGTAGGCCGTAGGGTGAGGGAGGTTGATTTAAAATGAACACCTCTCAACAAGAGAGAAGAAAAAATGTGACAATGTTTAAAAATTCACCCACAAATATGCATTTTATTTTATATGTAGCGTACAATGAAATGTGACTGCCTCAAAATATTTCTGTATTCTACAGTCTTCTTTCCCCACTTTTATGCTTCTCTAAGTTGCCGTTTTAGTTTCCCTTGGTGTCTTTGCTGCATAATCAGCATTTTTGAACGGGATGAAAAGGACATACGAGTGTGTTTTTGGATGAAGTACTTTAGAGATGTTGAAGTACACTATGGAGGATACAGGAATGTGTGACATTGAGGTGTAGATCGACCACGTTGTGACACGCACATTTGTCATTAGTTACGAGACGATGAGGGATAGGTGATATTTGAATTCAAAATTAGTTAGCGCCCCCGTGACGGAGTGGTTATCACATCGGGCTATGACGCCAGGCGTCCCAGATTCGAATCGTGGCCTGGGCATGAATGTTTGTGAATGTCCATTCATCGATTTCATATCATCATCATTCATCCCCATATTCGCAAATTAGCCATAAGTGGCACAAGAGGGGAAGTAAAATAAAGCAAATCAATCAAACAAAATGAGTTATTTTCATTATTTTATCTAATTAATAATTATTAATTTAGTCAATCAAATCATATGTATTAGCTTACTTTCATTATGTATAATAATAAATCATAACACTTTCAAACATCAAATAAATTTAATGAAGAAACCCCGGTTTCAAAACGTAATTTATCTCAATGTGTCACATTCTTCTATCAAGGTTTTTTTAGTAAAATATGAGAGAAAATTAATCCTTTGGTACGGAACCGTCTTACTCCTGGGGGATAAGATGTAAATTTTTTTTTGATTTTTTTAATTTTGCGTTGCTTTTCTTCAACTTTTGGCTAATCCCGACGATGAGAATGAGTGATCGTCAGATGAAATTGATGGTGATAATCCCATTTGGTCGAGTTTGTAAATTAATAGCTGATGACTGACACTATCAAAGGCTTTAGCCAAGTCAATAAATAAAATATCGGTCTGGGATTGCTTCCTAATGTTAGATTTAAGAGAGTCTATTAAAACCAATAAATTTGTAATAGTAGACCTTTTTCTAAAAAATCCATGCTGATTTCCATCAATATATTGTTTAAAAGAAAAAGACAAATAGTCGGCAATTATGTGTTCAAAAACCTTTGCCATGGATTTTAATATAGTAATTGGTCTATAATTATTAAGACCATTGGCTTTTCCATCTTTGTTTTTAGTTACAGGTACAATAAACACATTTTTCCAGATATCTGGAAATATTCCAGAAGTAAGTGACATGTTGTAAATTTTAGTTAACAATGGTACAAAAACATCTTTGTTCGCTTTCAAAATAAAATTAGGTATGCCATCAGGACCTATTGAAGACCTGCCTTTTAGTTTGTTAATTGTATCACTTACATCCTTTTCCAAGATAACGGGTACATCAATTAAGTTGGTGTATGAATGAAGATTAATATTTTTAAAATTTACATGACTTCTTTTTGAGAAAGATTTGTGAAAAAGCTCACTAAAAGCATTAGCAATATCATATTCATTGAACAGTACATCATTATCATAAATAATTTCAGTGATAGTATTTTCTTTCTTCTTTCTATTAAAGTGAAACCAAAAAGCATTCTTGTCACCATTGACATTGTTTTCTAAGGAGGAGTAGTAATGCTCCTTTACATTAGAATATTCCTTTTTAACATCTTTCCTTAATTGGGAATAAGTACTGTAATATTCACACTTATTTGTAAGTTTAAATTTATCATGATACCTTCTCTTTTTATTGATCATTCTCTTTAGTTTCCTTGTCATCCAAGGCAGTTGATTGTTTGTTCCTTTAACTTTTGAAGGAATATTGTTTTTTAATATTGCATACACATTTCTAGTCAGTTCCATAACAGATTGTTGTACATCATTAGATATTTCAACCATATATGGTAAATGCAACAATTCATTATAAACATTCACATAATCACCTCTGGCGAAATTAAGACATCTATAAATATTATTTTCCCTTTTATCTATATTGTCTTTTTTAGACCTATCCAATTCAAAATAAAATGAAAACGGTGGATGAAACTTATCGATTTTAGATAAAGGATGTTCATTAAAACTAATGTTAAAAGTGGAAATGTTCGTGAGTAGAAGATCTAAAACATTAAAAGGCAGTGAAGGGTCATACGATACATTGTGCTGAATTAGATTTGAAAGTGTTGCGATTTCCACAATTTTTTCAGCCTTTCTTTTAACATAATAATTAGAGCAATACAAATTTCCAGTAGCCCAGTCAATTCCACCAGCATTAAAATCTCCAACCAAAATTATTTTATTGTGTTTCATTAACATCTCTTAAACTACCCAATCAAAGTAGTTTGCAAACAAGTCACAGTTTAAATCAGGTGGCAAGTAATGCAATCTTATTATGGTTGGATCAGAATCATTAGCCATTAATTTTACCCAAATTACATCCAATTCTGTAAAAGGTGATTCCAAGATCATAAACTGAACCTTGTTTTTAATAAATAAAAGACAACCACCACCACCAGATTTCTGTTTGTTTAAATCCAGATTTCTATCTTTTCTGTACATTGGATCTAAATCTATAAAATAATCTCTATCTTGTTTACACCAACTTTCTGTAAGAAACATTATGTCATAATTTTCAATATTTATATTGCTTACTAATGTTTCAAATTTGGTGTTAATTCCTCTAATATTCTGATAAAAACATTTCATCATATTATTACTAAGGAAAGAACCAATTAGTTTTTTGAAATTGAGTTTTCTCCAGACTTACTGTTACTATTTGTATCAGATACACTTTTGTATTTGTTGGCAACTACAAGGTGTTATCCATGTGGATTTTGTGGAGAAGGGTGCCCCAATTAATGCCAAGTATTACTCAACACTGCTTCACGGTGCTGTATGTGGGGCTGTTCGGAAGAAAAGACCTGGAATGTTGTCGAAACACGTCATTCTTCTCCATGACAATGCCAGGCCCCACACGGTCCATTTGACTCAAACAACACTGGCCAGCGTGCACTGGGAGGTTTTACCACACAGTCCTTACAGTCCAGATTTATGCCTCAGTGATTTCCACTTGTTTGGGGCACTTAAAGAGCATTTGGGCGAGACACTCTTCCAGACAGATGAGGAACTCAAGAACGCTGTCCTGCAGTGGTTACGACACCAACCTACTTTTTTCTACGCCAAACTCATCAAGGAACTTCCACAACGACGGCAATGGTGTCTGGATGTTCAGGGGGAATACTTTGAAAAACTGACATAGTTTGGTGCTTCTATGTATGTATATTTCCTGTCTAGAAATAAAAGTCCCGGTCAACCTTGAACGACCCTTGTATATTGTCATTTTTCAATTCGCCATAGAACCTTGTTACTAATACCCCTTTAGGCCAGATATTTTAATCGAATAGTACAGCATAGTCATCCTGGGAAACAGCTACATGAAAAGAAGAGTAAGAATCATATTTAGTTTTCAGCCTTGTACATACCATTTTCTTTACGGAAGAAGTTTCAGCAATATATTGCTGAAGGTGAGTATTTGAAACTTCAGGATGAAGTCGAGTCACAAATAGAGCTCTCTGAGGAAAAGCATTGCGTTGCACTGCTAACCTAGTAGATGGATTCTGACCTTGCACTGATTTCTTCACGTCGTTCACCTGTTTGTTTACATTTTGCAAGGTCGAAGCTTGACGAGTGTTTTTGGAACCAGATGTATTTAAAACCTGGTTGTTTTCTATCGACTGCACTGATTGACCCAGAAACTTATCAGATCCCTTATCTGCGTGAGTTTTGTGAGCTACTGTAGATAAAGGTAAACAAGGAGTACTGTGGGGCATTCCGATTGTGTTTTGTTTTTCTTTCGGAAGATTCGTTTGAATTACGTGTGCATAAGTGTTTTGTAGAATCCTTTTTTCTTATGTTTTCATTAGTACTTCATTCTGTTCTTTCAATACAATCACTTCGGCTTTAAGAGATTGAATTTGATCACTTAAATTCTGCACTGTGGAGATCAATGTTGACATAATGTCTTTAACATGGCAGCAACTGAAACAGTTTACATTACCTGGCTTTTGTCCTCCAAGTTGATGTTCTTGATCAATATCATCTTCTTCACTATTATCACTATGTATTGCCATTTCTTCATTATTTCTCTATTTATGTCCATGTTTTCATTGGCACTATCGCGAGCAGCTACATGATTCACCGGAACGGGTCGTGGCGTCACAGGAGTTTCATCGCTACGCTGTTGTAAACATTTCGTATATTTATAGATAGATATGTCGTTCACCATAAAAAATTCAACTTCATATTTAGAAAGTTTCAAACATGGTTTAACGTGAAACCTTGTATTACACAGACAGCATGCCAATACCTGTTGCTTTCCATAAATTCCTTTGGAGCAAATTCCACAGTGATCAGAGGCAGGCGCCATGTTGAAACGAGGAAATATGTAATTAATATGTAATTAATAATAGTAGTAGTAGTAGTAATAATAATATTTTTAATTGAGTAATTTAGTTTTACTTTTAATAACATTACAAATATGTATCGTATAATTTACACATATATTTGTGGGGGAGGGGGTTTATAGATGAAGAACTTTCTCCCCCCACCAGTTTTCAATGATTTCGCATCCTGTGGAGAGGTCTCACACAATCTAGAACTCTGTGCTTTCTTTTCTCTAATACTCGCCTCGCATTTTGTCATAATTTAAAGAAATTTATGTGAAACTGTACCTCATTCCCTTGAAGTCAAATGTTTTACCCCATGAAGCCATCTCCAAGATAGAATCCTGGTTGCCCCACACCGTCGCGAATCGCGATTAACGCAAGACGTTGGCAGAGCTACGAAGTGGGAAAAAAATTAAACTTTAGCGCCTGGAAGTAGTTCCGAGAGAACACGAGAGAGGACACTACATTGCACCAGCAAACAGAGGCATCTGTGGAATAAATTGCAAACTACGTGATCGTGAGTTAAGGATTGTTGTATTTCAGAGATCTTGGTAAAACCTTCGCTGAGACGATGTGCTAATCGCTGCTTCGTGTCGTGTCGGATCCAGTGTGCAGCTCGCCTAAGTTAACACCAT
The DNA here is from genome assembly GCF_977018435.1 of Lepisma saccharinum. Classification (NCBI taxonomy): domain Eukaryota; kingdom Metazoa; phylum Arthropoda; class Insecta; order Zygentoma; family Lepismatidae; genus Lepisma; species Lepisma saccharinum. The sequence goes on along the minus strand of NC_139235.1, from coordinate 35,321,850 downwards.
GATCAGTGGCGTACCCACGATTTTCGAAAGGGAGGGGTTACGTGCACTTTTTCTGGTAGTCACCCCTCATTTTGCCATATTTTCCTACCTTTGCCGCTCTCTTCTATTTTATTTATCTTTTATTTTTTAAGGAATACTGGGCCAAAGGTGAAGAGGTATTATACCCCCACCAACCATCCCTTTGGCACGTCACTGACTATGATTGTCCTGATCCTGGATGAACCTGGATGGACGAACAAGTAAAAAACATCTCAGCGTTAAAAAATAATGGGACTGGAATGATGGACAATTCGCACAAGAATTTGTCCACACAGATGACTTACGTTAATAGCAGGGTCAGATTTAAGCCTAATCCCATTATCGCTTCAAATGATTTTCATAAACAGTTTAAGAAGCGACGATTTTTATGTTATGGATGAAAGAAGACTTCTTACTTTCCTCCCAAATACCCATGAGACGCTGAAAATAGACCTCGAACCATCTACAAACAGGCCTGTAGCCACAATTTTATATCGGGGGCTCATCCCATATCAGCAGCCGCCATCTAAATGCGATAGAGTGGGAGGTAAAAGCCCGAAGATGCATTTCTCAGCATATTACAAGATTCTTAATGGAATTAAACATTATAATTACAATTATATACTATTTAAATTATATATTTGTATGATTTCTGGTGGTACTTCGGCGTCCCCGAGCTCTTCCCATGGCTACAGGCAATGGCGTGCCCAGTATTACCCGAAAGGGGGGCGGAGAATTGAGTTAAGTTGGTGTTTTAAGTCAACTTTATGTACAGTAAGGCTAATCGGGACTGGTCCTATAGTATAAAGTGTGATCCGAACGACTATGTGCCTTCACCGGTTATCGAACCCAGAACCCCTTGATTACAAGGCGACGTCGATACCACTGTGCCATCGGGGAGGCCCCAAAAGGTGGGGAGGGATACGTATACTTTTCCTAGTGGTCATCCCTCATTTTGTCATCTCTTCCTGTCTTTGAAGTTGTTTTTTTTTAAATACTGGGCTAAATGAGGGATTATGATCCCCACTACCCTCACCACTTTGAGAACTGTCTAGAGGCCTTATTGACTTCTTGGCAGTTCACGGACCCTACAAAATACAACGGCAAGAAAACTATAAATGCCTTAATTAATTAATTGCCATACATATCTGACTCTCCGATACATAGAGTCTTTCTGCCCTGCCACGAACATCAAAATAAAAGCTAAGATCCAGACTGCCACACGAACGCACGTACGCACCCATACTATCCGAACAAAGAGAAACATTAAACTGATTAGCCGATTTGGCATCTAACTATTTTCGAGTTATTAAAAACTACAAAATTCAAGTAACGCAGTCACGTTGCATTTCAAATTAAAGTTCATTAAAAGCAGAATAGAATGACACTAATTTGAGCTCTCTAGGTCCAATAGTTTTTGATTTACAGCTGTTTAAAGATTTCAAAATGTCGTCAAATTTTGGGTTTTTGCTTTGTTTTGAAAGTCCAAAACTATGAGTCCCAAAACTCTGAAATGTTAGCAGTTCCGGTCCTCTTGATAGGTACTATGAATAAATAAAAAATATTAAATATCAGTCCTAAAGGTTCAAAAATATTATTTTTGTTGGTTGATTTGACATGGAATGACGCTCATTTTCTCTCAGAAATCATATTAGCTAAGTTGTTCGAAAATTGTATTTATCTTAACAATGTTATTTAGGGTACGCGTACATTTATAAAAAGTAGTATTTTAAGGATTCAGCTTGTCTAAAGTCTTCTAAGAGTTAGAAGAGGAAATTTTGTACTCCTAGTAGTATTCTAACAACTACGGAATTATTCCCGACATTCGACGTTCCATTTTTCCTTCATTGACTGGGCAATAAAATCCATCACGTTCATCAACACATACTCGTGGTGGAAGATGTGGATTGTTCGATATGGAATATAGAATATTTTTGCACTTGTCATCAAGGTATCTATTACAAAAAATGATGTGCGGAAATATTAGAACGTGCACACCACGGGTACCTGACACAACGACTGAAATGCGCTCGTTTGTAGGTTCTAAACTTCCTATAAATATGCAACTTGTACATAAAGAGAACACGGCACAGCTTGAAGACGAGAAATTACAAGACTAAAGATTTCCGATAACTACTCAATTTGCCTCACTTCAACGAAAGCAAATGATTAATTTTAACTATTTATATCATTTACCTTCTTCTTTCTCTAAATTGTTATTATTTCTTTTTTATTTCCATAATATTTTACCATATTTCTGTCAACATTTTTTCTCATTATGTTTCATTTATCCCCACGTAAACTTGTTAAAAAACATATTTTTTGTTGTGCTGGCATCTACCGTCATTCATCCAAGTTTGCTGCTATTGTGGTTTGTGAACAGCGGCGGCGCCAGGATTAATCATGCAGGGACTCTGTCTGAGGTGGCGCAATGTTGAAAATGAAGAAAACATGAAACATCCTTGCAATCTTTAGCCACTGTATCAATTTTTAGTAGCAAGGTGCGAAATCCTGGGGGGGACGAGGGGAATTTCCCTCACCAACAATCTTGGCCTCAAAAATTCCCCCACCAAAAATTTCCGGCGGGAGAGTTTTTGTTACAACAAACAAAAGATAAGCAATTACATTTAATTTCAAATATACTGTACTAAGAATCACTTCAACTATTTCATAATTTGTTAACATCTTTAACCAGTTAGTAAAGGAAGTAGTTTGCTACTTTATAATATCCGATATATATAAAAGTAACAAATTTGTTTCTTTTTGTGTAATTAATAATAATAATAATATATTTTAACTTAGTAATTTAACTTTTATTTTAATAACATTATAAATATGTATGAAATAATACTACCTTGGTCAGCATACTTAGCGTTTTATACAATGAATTATATTAGCAGGGAAAGGATTTACATGTAAATACCAGGTGGTTATAATTAAAGTGACAGTGTTCAGAGTGGTACAGCACGGGTTGTAATGAGAGTAGCAGTCTGAAACTTCGTAGATATGCTAATGAAGCAATGCGATCGCGAATTATGAATCCAATTCTCACCACCAGGGTAAAAAATGGCGCTGTAAGCAGTCAAAACGTGGAATTTTCCGTAACTCTGACGTCAAAGTCGGTGACATTGCCTAACCATTGTGTAACCTGGTTATTGTTGGGGACGCTTGTTACTTTTTCCCCTTGATGTGAATGTTCGCCGAACATTAAAAGTTTGAATTTTTCCGTGTAAAAAGCAATGGCTATTGCGAAGAAATACCGTGCACTGCTAGTGAAATTGTTTTACCAGAATGAGAGCAATAGCAACGCTACACCGCGGAAATATCGCCAACAGAAAGAGCTGAGAAGAGGGCCCATGTCAATTAATAGGCTGAAGAAGATGATGAAGAAATTCGAGGAAACAGGTGAATTGGGTGTTGCACCAGGTAAAGGAAGGCGGCCCATCTCCGTGGAAGTTGTGGACGAAGTTGCTGTAGCTGTAGCTGACCGTGCAGCACATGCTTCAACTTCTGCAACCAGTGCTAGAGCTGTGGCACGTGATTTGTCACTCCCCTGGTCAACAGTTCGCAAGGTTTTGCGGTGCATTTTACTCTGGTATCCCTACAAGATTCAAACTGTACACCAATTGAAACCCCAAGATATTCCACAACGCCGTGAGTTTGCCCATCGGTTTTTGGCACGCATGGAAGTGGATGACATGTGGCCGGGGAATATTCTGTGGACTGACGAGGCGCATTTTACTCTGGACGGTGCAGTGAATACTCAGAACTGTCGCATATGGCGTTCCACTCGTCCACATGTTGTGCAGGAACAACCTTTGCACTCAGTTTACGTGACTGCTTGGTGTGAGTTCACTAGCTCCTTCATTCTTGGTCCGTTTTTCTTTGAGGAGATGACACCTCGAGGGGCTGTTAGGCGTACAGTGACATCTGCACGTTATAAGGACCTCCATGTGCAACACGTGATTCCAGTTTTGCAAGAACGGAACTGTGAACACACCACCATTTTCATGCAAGATGGGGCAACACAACATGTCGCTCGCCACGTGAAAGATTTGCTGCGAGAAACCGTCACTAATGACCGCATCATCTCTAGGCAGTTTCCAGATGCATGGCCTTCCAGATCGCCCGACCTTAATCCATGTGACTTCTGGCTGTGGGGATATTTAAAAGATCGTGTCTATCAGGGACATGTCCGGTCTCTGCCTGATCTGAAGGCTAGCATACAACGACATGTCGCTCAGATTTCACCAAACACGGTGCGAGCAACCGTCGACCATGCCGTGTTACGAATGCAGCATGTTGCTGAATTGGGAGGCCATATTGAACAGTTCTTGTAACCATAGTTCCTAAAAAACATGCCAGAACCATTGTTCTCATGTGTTTGATCTTTCCTGCCTTTTTCTTGTAACTATACCACGTTTTGACTGCTTACAGCGCCATTTTGTACCCTGGTGGCGAGAATTGGAACTATTTTTTTTTTTTTTCATAATTCGCGAGCGCATTGCTTCATTAGCATATCTACGAAGTTTCAGACTGCTACTCTCATTACAGCCCGTGCTGTATCACTCTGAACACAGTCACTTTAATTATAACCACCTTGTAGTACATAGTTATGTATTGTTTTGCTTCTTTTTCCTCTTGAATAAACAGTAACCTGGCCTGGCTCTACCTGTTACTTGTTCCGTTAGTACCAGAGGTGAATAAGATGTAAAAACATAATAAACTAACAATACGGTTCATTCGAAATAACACATCTTAGAGTAACTACCATACAATTTCGAGTTATGTTTCTGTACCATGGGTATAAGGGAAAGTCTTCTTTTCTCATGAATGAAAGCTCGGACGTTCAGATTAAAATATATAAGAACACTATTTATTTCTTGTTTAAATATGTACAAATGAATTACAAATGCAACGACCCCCACATGATCCAAATTAAATTAACTGACATTTATATATATATATATATAATATATATAGAATAGAGGTTCGTACGTTGGCCTAGACCATCAGAACTACCTCTAATTAAATAATGTTACCCAGTGACCGCTAGCTCACTTAGACTAGCCACAGCCGCTACTAAAAACGCCGTTTCTTTAATATAAAACTTTAACTTGGGTGCAAACCGAGATCCTGTACGTTGGCCTAGACCATCAGTACTATCTCCATGTAGACTCGAAAAATTCAGTTTTAAATTTCCATATTTTTGCATCTATTAGATTTTGACTCATATTTGACATATTTAAGTTATTTTCACATATTATTTCCATACTTCAGGACATTTCACACCATATACTCCATATTCGTGCAATAACTAGACCCCGTGTTAACAAAATTGTTGGCGAATTTCTTGCGAATAACTGACATAAGTCCCAAGCGACGTTGAACAAACGAAAGTTTACGATTTTTTCTGTCATCGAAACCATATTTTTTTACACCTCCCAACTGTTTCCTTTGCTATTGTAAAACACTTGAAATTCCTGTTTATATACAATTAATTGTCAACAATAGAATTAGAGCTCAAGCATCGGCTCCTGGTTGTTACAAACGTTATTTTGACACCGTTGGAAGAAAGTCCCAAGTCGAGCAGCCCATTTCTAACTCCTCTCTCGCTAATAGTTCCGCGCCAGTAGCAACGATTCCACGTGCGACACCAGCACCAGAAGCAACGTTTTCGCGCCCGGCAGCAGCACCAGAAGCAACGTTTTCGCGCCCGACAGCAGCACCAGAGCAACGATTCCGCGCTCGACAGCAGCGCCAGAAGCAACGGTTCCGCGCCCGACAGCAGCGCCAGAAGCAACGGTTCCGCGCCCGACAGCAGCACCAGAAGCAACGGTTCCGCGCCCGACAGCAGCACCAGAAGCAACGGTTCCGCGCCCGACAGCAGCACCAGAAGCAACGGTTCCGCGCCCGACAGCAGCACCAGAAGCAACGGTTCCGCGCCCGACAGCAGCACCAGAAGCAACGTTTTCGCGCCCGACAGCAGCGCCAGAAGCAACGATTCCGCGATCGACAGCAGCGCCAGAAGCAACGGTTCCGCGCCCGACAGCAGCACCAGAAGCAACGTTTTCGCGCCCGACAGCAGCACCAGAAGCAACGGTTCCGCGCTCGACAGCATCACCAGAAGCAACGTTTCCGCGCCCGACAGCAGCACCAGAAGCAACGTTTTCGCGCCCGACAGCAGCGCCAGAAGCAACTGTTCCGCGCCCGACAGCAGCACCAGAAGCAACGGTTCCGCGCCCGACAGCAGCACCAGAAGCAACGGTTCCGCGCCCGACAGCAGCACCAGAAGCAACGGTTCCGCGCTCGACAGCAGCACCAGAAGCAACGGTTCCGCGCTCGACAGCACCGCCAGAAGCAACGGTTCCAAGCCCGACATCAGCACCAGAAGCAACGGTTCCGCGCTCGACAGCACCGCCAGAAACAACGGTTCCGCGTCCGACAGCAGCACCAGAAGCAACGTTTTCGCGTTCGACAGCAGCGCCAGAAGCAACGTTTCCGCGCCTGACAGCAGCGCCAGAAGCAACGGTTCCGCGCCCGACAGCAGCACCAGAAGCAACGGTTCCGCGCTCGACAGCAGCACCAGAAGCAACGTTTTCGCGCCCGACAGCAGCGCCAGAAACAACGGTTCCGCGCTCGACAGCAGCGCCAGAAGCAACGGTTCCGCGCCCGACAGCAGCGCCAGAAGCAACGGTTCCGCGCCCGACAGCAGCACCAGAAGCAACGGTTCCGCGCCCGACAGCAGCGCCAGAAGCAACGGTTCCGCGCCCGACAGCAGCACCAGAAGCAACGGTTCCGCGCCCGACAGCAGCACCAGAAGCAACGGTTTCGCGCCCGACAGCAGCACCAGAAGCAAAGGTTCCGCGCTCGACAGCAGCACCAGAAGCAACGGTTCCGCGCTCGACAGCACCGCCAGAAGCAATGGTTCCGCGCCCGACAGCAGCACCAGAAGCAACGGTTCCGCGTCCGACAGCAGCACCAGAAGCAAAGTTTTCGCGTTCGACAGCAGCACCAGAAGCAACGGTTCCGCGCTCGACAGCAGCGCCAGAAGCATCGGTTTCGCGCTCGACAGCAGCGCCAGAAGCAACGGTTCCGCGCCTGACAGCAGCACCAGAAGCAACGGTTCCGCGCCCGACAGCAGCACCAGAAGCAACTGTTCCGCGCCCGACAGCAGCACCAGAAGCAACGTTTTCGCGCCCGACAGCAGCGCCAGAAGCAACGATTCCGCGATCGACAGCAGCGCCAGAAGCAACGGTTCCGCGCCCGACAGCAGCACCAGAAGCAACGTTTTCGCGCCCGACAGCAGCGCCAGAAGCAACGGTTCCGCGCCCGACAGCAGCACCAGAAGCAACGTTTTCGCGCCCGACAGCAGCACCAGAAGCAACGGTTCCGCGCTCGACAGCAGCACCAGAAGCAACGTTTCCGCGCCCGACAGCAGCACCAGAAGCAACGTTTTCGCGCCCGACAGCAGCGCCAGAAACAACGTTCTCGCGCCCGACAGCAGCGCCAGAAGCAACGGTTCCGCGCTCGACAGCAGCGCCAGAAGCAACGGTTCCGCGCTCGACAGCAGAACCTGAAGCAACGTTTTCGCGCCCGACAGCAGCACCAGAAGCAACGGTTCCGCGCTCGACAGCAGCGCCAGAAGGAACGGTTCCGCGCCCGACAGCAGCACCAGAAGCAACGGTTCCGCGCTCGACAGCAGCACCAGAAGCAACGGTTCCGCGCTCGACAGCAGCACCAGAAGCAACGTTTTCGCGCCCGACAGCAGCGCCAGAAGCAACGGTTCCGCGCTCGACAGCAGCACCAGAAGCAACGTTTTCGCGCCCGACAGCAGCGCCAGAAGCAACGGTTCCGCGCTCGACAGCAGCGCCAGAAGCAACGGTTCCGCGCTCGACAGCAGAACCTGAAGCAACGTTTTCGCGCCCGACAGCAGCACCAGAAGCAACGGTTCCGCGCTCGACAGCAGCACCAGAAGCAACGGTTCCGCGCCCGACAGCAGCACCAGAAGCAACGGTTCCGCGCTGGACAGCAGCACCAGAAGCTACGTTTTCGCGCCCGACAGCAGCGCTAGAAGCAACGGTTCCGCGCTCGACAGCAGCGCCAGAAGCAACGGTTCCGCGCCCGACAGCAGCACCAGAAGCAACGTTTTCGCGCCCGACAGCAGCACCAGAAGCAACGGTTCCGCGCTCGACAGCAGCTCCAGAAGCAACGGTTCCGCGCCCGACAGCAGCACCAGAAGCAACGTTTTCACGCCCGGCAGCAGCGCCAGAAACAACGGTTCCGCGCTCGACAGCAGCGCCAGAAGCAACGGTTCCGCGCCCGACAGCAGCACCAGAAGCAACGGTTCCGCGCTCGACAGCAGCACCAGAAGCAACGGTTCCGCGCCCGACAGCAGCGCCAGAAGCAACGTTTTCGCGCCCGACAGCAGCACCAGAGGCAACGGGTCCGCGCCCGACAGCAGCGCCAGAATCAACGGTTCCGCGCTCGACAGCAGCGCCAGAAGCAACGGTTCCGCGCTCGACAGCAGCGCCAGAAGCAACGGTTCCGCGCCCGACAGCAGCACCAGAATCAACGGTTCCGCGCTCGACAGCAGCGCCAGAAGCAACGGTTCCGCGCCCGACAGCAGCACCAGAAGCAACGGGTCCGCGCCCGACAGCAGCACCAGAAGCAACGTTTTCGCGCCCGACAGCAGCGCCAGAAGCAACGGTTCCGCGCTCGACAGCAGCGCCAGAAGCAACGGTTCCGCGCCCGACAGCAGCACCAGAATCAACGGTTCCGCGCTCGACAGCAGCGCCAGAAGCAACGGTTCCGCGCCCGACAGCAGCACCAGAAGCAACGGTTCCGCGCCCGACAGCAGCACCAGAAGCAACGATTCCGCGCCCGATAGCAGCGCCAGAAGCAACGGTTCCGCTCTCGACAGCAGCGCCAGAAGCAACGGTTCCGCGCCCGACAACAGCTCCAGAAGCAACGATTCCGCGCTCGACAGCAGCGCCAGAAGCAACGGTTCCGCGTTCGACAGCAGCTCCAGAAGCAACGGTTCCGCGCCCGACAGCAGCACCAGAAGCAACGATTTCGCGCCCGACAGCAGCGCCAGAAGCAACTGTTCCGCGCCCGACAGCAGCGCCAGAAGCAACGATTTTGGCTAGAGATAACATAATATCTAATTATTTTTACCGTCAATTTTCGCTGCCATGCAATTACCGCAAAATATGACCATGACCTTTTCTAACGTAATAATTACCATTACATACTTACTCTAAGTAATGACATTTTTATGTACCCATTTTTAAAAATATGTGTGTGACGCACACAACTGCAATATATAATCATTATGAACTTATCGAAGATAGAATATTGGAATTTAATTTGATTTTATCTTGTAGTTTCAGCGTCTGTGATTAATATTACAAGCGATTGTTGACGTTATCTTTACTTATTCAGATTGGTCATTCTAGGGCAATGATAAAATTCAAGTATGATTCCTCGTTTTTAAGGCGAACGTTACAAAACTTCAAAGGTACAAGCAGATGTTTTCTCTGCTTCAATATTACGTATTACCGCCTCTCACCACCGCCACACACATTCACACACAAATAGTATTAAGAATATAAAGGGTCTGTGTGATTCCAATGTATATAAAAAACGGTACATATATTTAAAATATTTAATTTAGAGTGCGAATTTTACATTTGCCATTTCACTTACTCAGACTCGAAAGACATCTAGAAACTAAAGTCGCAAATGCTACGAGACATACTAATCGACGAAAAATGTACAAGGAATTTAAACTCAAAGTTACCTAATCAATTTCGAGGTATCTTCCCGGCGAGTAACCACCCTGGTATTTGGAGCAAATTATGTAAGCGTAATTCATTCTTCATGAAAACAAGTAACTCTTGCTAACAGCACAAGAATACTTTGTAGCTGATCAGTGGTGATTCATTCATTCTTACTATTGGACTTTTAACCACTGTGTTAATCTTTAAATACCAATGTTTCATGGTAGTGTGTTAGTGTAGTATGTTAATCTACTAAATCATAGTTCAGTCCCTGGACACATGATGTGTTTTGGGAATGGTGTCTTATTATGGAGAGTGAGAAAAAATGGTTGCCTTTGAGGATTATTCTCAGTTGCCAAGGCTCCACATCGTCTGATAGTCAGGTCAAGACCTGTTCTTACATGTAAACTGCCAGGGACGGAGGCAGAATCAGTCTCCGAAACGTTGGTATTTAAAGATTAACACAGCGGTTAAAAGTCCAAAACTAAGAATGAAGCACAAGAATAGTATTACAATAATTTGTGGATATTTTTAAAAATGATGCATACATATGAAGATTTTGTAAGAAAATTAATGTTTGATGGTTCTTTTCAAATATTGTTTTTAAAGAGTGTTCATAATCTGTATTTTCTGGAATTTTGAACCATTTAAAGTTGTCAGGAACCTACTTCAGGATTTTTTTAGCCTAATTTAAGATTTTTAGAACCTTTTAGAATTTTAAAGTTAATTTAGGATCTTTAAAACATACATTTTAGAACCTAAAAATCCGAGGTCTAGTTATAACTTTTAGGCCAAGTTATGCCAGATCGTTAGTTATGTATTTTTTAATATATTTACCACATTTCAAATATATAATTTTTTCATTTTGTGACCCCCCCCTTCTCAAATATTTTTTTTCCCAATTGTAGACGCCTTTTGCAGATTGCCCCGTTAAATCCAGGCATGAAATAACCACACGTTTTGTAGGAAACTTACTGATCTAATTAAAAATAAGTAGGAGTGTTCTCACAGTTACATGACGCAGAAATCTTTTGTCGTTGGAAGTTGACCAACCCTTGCAAATTATCTCCTACGTCACATACGAAAAAACAGTCAAAAGTTTTACCCAACACACGCCGTGTATACTCTACTCACATATTATGAAAGTACCTCCATATGAAGCAACGTGATAACAATAAATTCCTTTGTCTCAACAATGCTTTAACTTTTGTTGCCTTAGTTTCTATTACTGCCTTTAATGGACAGAGAAAAAACCGTTTAAAAGCAACAATACAACATAATTCGTGCTGCATGTAATATACATCATCAAGAAACAAAAGGACATAGAAATATTTGTTAGACCAAAAAAAAATATGACAGACTACTCTAAGGTTAGTCGTACCAATTTGTTGAATAGAGTGGAATGATAATGTGTACATTTAATTGTTGTATAGTGTACTTCAAAGACAGAATATTTCATTTATAAGTGTTAGCAGTGACAATGCTTGAGTTTCCGTGCAAAAACAAGACAGCAGAATTGATGGACGGATCCCCTTAGGATCAATTGCAACCTGTCACCTATCTAGCTAGATTCAATATGGATCTTTCGAACAATGGCTGGATCATTTTACATCAATTGTGATACCCCGACAAGAAGATCTGTTGTGCTCATTCTAGATTGCCACTATTCCCATACTCGAAACATTACAGTTATCAACAAAGCCCGTGACAACGGTGTAATAATTGTATGTTTACTACCACATACAACGCACAAGTTACAAGCTCTCGACGTTGAAATCGTGAGTTCATTAAAGTCCTACTACACTCAAACTGTGGAATCGTGGCAAGGACGTATTTGGGGGCGGGGTGTCCATGGGGTCCGGACACTCCCGGAAAGACTTACTAAGTACTAAAATTAAATAATGAAAATAATAAAAATAATTAAAATTAAAGAATGAAAATATACTTGTTTAATCGAGTGTTATTTCATTCCGCCGAACTTATTGGAAGGCAAGGATCATACGTCTTTGAGTGACAGTATCGAAGAATATTTATGCAAGATATATTACTGCTTATATTATATTATATATGCATATAATATTACCAGGAACTTTACTTTTTGTCAATTTAATCAACATCCTTTTTTGATATTCAATAAATATTCAATTCTTTATCTATTTGACATTAATTTACTTGCCACGGAAGTTGGTTTTTTCCTTTTTACAAATTTTGCCGACCTTGACTGTACGTAAGCTACATAATGAATATCTCTATTCTTATACCTTATTTATACTTATTCATGCAATAAAATATAATAATTAATTTGAATATTTTAATTAAATATAATTATAATTATTTTATTTTAAACATTATTATTATTGTTTTGAGACACTTGGTTCGGACCCCATCCCCCAAATAAATTTCTAGATACGTTCCTGAATCGTGGTTGAAATCGCACCCAGGCCGAGTACTGCTCCATTATCAGGTTGCTTCAGTCATGGCTGTTGCTTATGCACGAGCTGCGACAGTTTAAAATGGAGTAAATGCAGTGAACGCAGGAATTTTCCCATTTCTACCATCGATCTTTACCGAAGATGCTCCCGGTTCGTAGACAGTCAATGTGCAGTCTTCATCTCCTGCCACGCCTCAAATGATCCCAACTACTACTTACATTACACCTTCTGATATTAGTTCAGTTCGTACCACAGAGTTTGTTTGAACTTCAGCGGTGAAGCCTTTCTGGTAACAGGATCTCCCCATAAGACACATGTCGATAAGCAGAACCGAAAAAAGCTTCCAAATTTACCATAGACGAAAACTTCAAAGCTTCACAGAAGTAAAACGTTGTTTTTCCAGGAACGACAGCGACTCTCATGAAATCTGCACCTACAGTTCTGAATCAACAGGTGGAGAATTATTATCCATTAATTATTATTTGGTGTCATAAGTTGCAACTACTTAGTATACTATAGCTACCTACTATAATCATTAAATTGCTCAGTGGGCGAAATTTGGAGCCTTTTTAAAAAATGATCAGTTTCTTATTGTTTTGGAAAAATGAAGTTTTCTCATATTGTTTGGCTGACATTCCTGTCGATTTCTTGTGCATACGAAGTTTAGTGTTTTGTCGTGTTTAGAACAATATTTTCTTACTTGTCATGTGTAGTGCAGTAGATTTTATGTGAAATTTTTAAAAAGTGGGCGAAATTTGGATACTTTCCTCTACTACAGGGAGAATTACTATTCTGTATATTTTAACTTTTACTTTCTTAGATATTGTACGAGATGATAAAACTTCATGAAGATAAAAGTAACACACACTTCCTGAATTAAATCTACTTTTTTATGTCCTCTACAACATCATTTTTATTTGTTAGTATTACTCCTAGGTACTTGAATTTGGAAACTGATTCAAACAAGTTATCAATAATTAGATTTCGATTATTACCTAACCCTTGCTTTCGGTCTGAAAGCATATATATTCAGTTTTCTGTTTGCTAACTTCCAGTCCTATCTATTTAGCTGCTCTTAAAAATATTTTAGCATTATTCTTAATTGTATTTACATCATCCCCTAATCCCATATGCTAACAACTGAGTCAACCTAATAACTGTTTAATTTTAGCCCTTCATTTGTTTATTTTACCTTCCTAGCAGCATATTCTAAAGCAAAATTAAGGAGCAGTGGAGATGATGTATCTCCTTGTTTTAATCCATCATGAATTGTAAATTTATTAGACATATTAATACCCACACGAATTTTACTTTGTTTCATTATTGCATACTTTTATCATATTAACAAGCTTCTTAGGTATTCCAAACTCAACTGATATATTATATAATTTATCTCTTTTAACCGAATCATATGCTTTTTTAAAATCAGTGAATACCTGATGGACATTTTGATAACACTCCCACTTTTATACAAAAATCTGTCTGATGTGAAAAATTTGATCTATAGTTGATCTGTTACGTTTAAATTCACATTGATAATCACCTATAATTTCATTAGCATATGGGGTTAGTCTTGTTAAAGGAATGTTAGATAAACTTTTATATGATGTTGAGAGAATTGAAATTCTACGGTAATTATTGCAGTTCGCTTTATCACCTTTTCTTAAAGACCGGGACAATGATGGATTCTTTCCAATGTTGAGGATTTTTCTTTATTCCATATTAAACAGATTAATTTATGAATTTTACATATTAACGAATTCCCGCCATATTTAATGAACTCAGCTGGTATTAAATCAGTGCCAGGTGCTTTTTATTCTTTAGCCTTTTAATAGCATCTTTAACTTCAGTCAAGTTAGGTTCTGGAACTATAGGTTCAGCTGTGTGTACTTCATTTACTTCTGATCTACTAGACTCCTACATGGACATTTAAAAGTTCATTAAAGTACGCGTAGTTCTTATATCTATTTAAAATATCGCTTGGATCAGCCAAAAATTCACCATTTCTATATTTAATCAAGTTTACTTTAGGTTGCCACCCCTTTCTAAATTCATTTACACCTTTATATAAATCTCTGATATTTTTATTTTTGCTGTTTGTTTCAATTTCATTAATTTTGCTTTTCAAATAATCAATTGTTTTACTTCTAAAAGTGCGGTTAAATTCTCGCTTTATTCCATTATAATTGTTTAAATTAATTGAAACAATTATTAAATTATTTATCAACTCTATTCTCGCCAAAATATTATTTTTCTACGGTATATTAAACTGCTGTGGCATTCATTTTGCTATAAAGTGTAGGCTAAAACATTCAATATAAGTTCATCCTAGTTTCTAAACAGTTAACAGTTGCAAGCACCAAGTAGAAGAAAAAACTTCTGAGTAATGATTATAAGACTTGACCACAGACTTGACTCTATTCGTTTTTCTTCACATACACTATCTCACATATTTTTATCGTCATAACAGCAATGGTAAAATTTCAGATGATATACAGCGCTGTTTATTTATTAAAACACAGTCACTACAACTATAGCGTTCTAGAATACTTCGTATAAATGGATGATTTACAATAAATGTTACAAACCATGTACATGAAAGAGCTAGCTAGCGCTGAAAATCTTTTCAAATTTGGCAAATTGATATACAATAAAGAACTAATGATATGAATAAACTATAAAGAGAATAAAATAATGAAGAGTATATAATACAATTAAAGTCAAGAAATGGATTACAAATAACATATTAAAGTCAACGCTCTTCGATTATGTACACACGTGTGAATTGATTTTATGTCGTATTGCAATACAATTTAGATTTTGCTGATTTGTGGTGTGGTTTACAATGTACTAGCATTTTCTTCTAAATTCTTTTATGGTGATGGAAAACGTGTAAATGCTTCTATTTTTAACCAATAAATTGTTATTATGTCTTGTGTCTTTTTTCTATCATGTCAGATATTACCAGTTTGTCAAAATATTTCATTTTTTGCCTGGTTCTCAGTGAGGAAGGAAGAGCAGTGGCGGCTATTAGGGATGAGCGCACTATGCTAAACCTTATCAACAAAGGAAAATATACTGCCTTTGCCCCCCCCCCCTCTCAGTTTTGGAACCTAATCTCCGCCTTTGAAGAAGAGTAACAGAAAACACAACGTTGTGCAAATTTTCTTATTTTACATTGTCCCAACCTTTTACTATCTAGTGTTGCCCACGAGATGAGACTCTGGCCTGTCTCGTCTCGTGGAGTCTCGTGGAAATGCTGTCTCGTCTCGAAAATATTCGTTTGTCTTATGACACATGGTCAATCTTGTCTCGTCTCGAATTTTTAAAAGCCTGTCCCGTCTCGTCGGCAACACTATTACTATCGAGTACAGTCAACTATGCTTATAATGACAGCGTGGCTGTACTGCAATGACGAATTACTACCCGTTTCCCTATGGGTGTTCATATTAATTTGTGCACAACCTGTATGTTTCAAGTTAACTAAAACCATCCCTTACTCTGTATCGGGGTTAGTAGTGACAAGAGGAAACTGATGAGTACGGCGCAGACAGTCATTGGCTGTCTCTCGCCCTTAAAACATCAGCCCGCCCCCAACAAAGAAACAGGCCAAAAAAAAAAAAACGTTTCTTCAAGTCATCAAGATAATATAATTAGCACTGTTTTCATTCTCCCCAAATTGAATAATCACCCATTAAATTTAGAAAATACCGTTAATAACCTTGGCTTTATCATGGATTCCGACATGGATTGGTCAGTTCATATTTCAGCGCAGATAAAAAAAGCCAAGAAATCTCTTCGAGCCTTACGTCACTTGAAGAATATTGTAGGCATTGACTTTTTTAAAAAAAAATGTGCGAGAGTCTAGTTTTATCACGATTACTCTACGGACCCACAATTGCTTTCAATGCAAGCAGCTCCATAACTAACAAACTACAAAAGCTACAAGATGCATGCATAAGATTCATTTACAAGCTGAAGAAAAGGACCACATTTCGAAATACTTATTCAGTTTGAATAAGCAAACAAGAATTTCGCCATGTGTAAATTATTAACTTAAACACATAAAGTACTAAGCAACAAGTAACCTTCTTTTGAGAAACTGAACACAAATTCCAGCAGACATGAACATGTAACACGGCGGAAAAAATATTGTCAGGCCCAGTATATAATACGACCACCTACGAAAAAATCGTATACCGTAACTGGCACTAAAAAATGGAATTCCCTCCCAACCTCCCTAACATCCATCAACAGCCATAAGATATTTAAAAATTATCTTAAACAGTATCTACTGGCAAGGCAGCGAAATACTTAATCACGACTAAATTTTCAATCATAAAAATACCCACTGTAACATTTAACAACTGTGTGCATATTAATCTCAAAATTTCATTATTTTATTTAACTTTATCATAATTATTATTATATTCACATTTCCAGATTACGGATATATATATATATATATATATATATATATATATATATATATATATACACTAAAGAGAAAAGCATTAAACATTAGATACCTATGTTCAATAATTTTCAAGTAAACCTCTATTTCATTATATATTCTTATTTGTATTGATTATTGTGGGGCGTTACCCCCACACCCCCTATACGCCTTCATGGCGTGGTGCTAAGCACAGGGGAACACTTTACTTTTTACTTTATTGATTATTGTATTCCTCTTCATGTTTTTTTAAAAAAATATACGTATATACCCTTTATTATATTGTATTCTACCTTGAGGCCGAAACAGGCCAGCTTTTATAAAGACGATTTTTTTATTATTATTATTATTATTATTCACTGTAACTACGTATGATGTTCATTCCATTTTGAAGTTAAAACGTTTACAATGTATTTCGATCGAGACAAATGATAAAGCTTCACGTGGCCGAATGTTCACTACAACAGAGTTCATTTCATTAAGAAAAGAGTTGACGATCTGTTTTTGTTGTCCAAAAAATAATAATGTATTCATATGTTTAGCGCATGGAGTTTAAGAGACAAGTCAATTTACAACAATGTAAGATTTCTAATTTCGTTATCCATGTTCTCATCTTATATTCTTGCAAGAAGGAAACTTTCCTCACTAATTCATAGATATAGAAAGATTACAAATGATAAATTAAGGAAAAAAACTAATCCAAGTGTTGTTCACCATTATAATAATTCGTGAAAAATAAAAAAATATGCAGGAAACAGAACATTTGACGAACATCTGGTAAGAAATAAATAAGTCTTTGCGTGGTATTCAATAGTGTCATGTTATTAATAACCATATAAGTAGTAATAATATTGTGGTTATTATACATGAAATAAATCAATTGTTTATTTATTTAACAAAAATTCCAAATACAGCGTTAACCATTTTACATTGCAATGTATAACAGTAGAAAAGAGCAATAAAAATAACAACAACATAATAACATAAACAAAGATTACATCATATAAAGACCCTTACATGTTTTTGTACAATAGCCTTTTAAAACGTCCCTGATTATCAAAAATGACTATTTGATCTGTTAACATGTTGAATTGGCTGGGTAGTCTGTAGAGCAAGGAACGTCTACACTGTAAATATATAAAAGCCTTATTTACAACTGAACCTAACACGAATAGCGGTCCTACTCTGGAAAAAAATTAAATTTACACACTCTTCCATGTATTAATATATATGAAACCTATATAATAGTTCAGAGCTATTAATGAATTGTGCATATGGTATCAATCGCGAAAATCACAAAGCGCCATATAAAAATTTAAATTATTTAACTAAACTGCAAATGGTAAAAAAATATTTATAAGTTCTGAAATACATATAAATAATCACACACACATACATACATAAACAACAATTTAAAATATATTTGCAGGAAGAAGTATAACCTCCAAATTGATTGAGGAACGAGACGTAAACGTAGGAAGAAGGATAACATCCAAGTTGATTTAGGAACGAGACGTAAACGCTGGAAGAAGGATAACTTCCAAGTTGATTTAGGAACGAGACGTAAACGCTGGAAGAAGGATAACATCCAAGTTGATTTAGAAACGAGACGTAAACGTAGGAAGAAGGATAACATCCAAGTTGATTTAGGAACGAGACGTAAACGCTGGAAGAAGGATAACATCCAAGTTGATTTAGAAACGAGACGTAAACGCTGGAAGAAGGATAACATCCAAGTTGATTTAGAAACGAGACGTAAACGCTGGAAGAAGGATAACATCCAAGTTGATTTAGGAACGAGACGTAAACGCTGGAAGAAGGATAACATCCAAGTTGATTTAGAAACGAGACGTAAACGCTGGAAGAAGGATAACATCCAAGTTGATTTAGAAACGAGACGTAAACGCTGGAAGAAGGATAACATCCAAGTTGATTTAGGAACGAGACGTAAACGCTGGAAGAAGGATAACATCCAAGTTGATTTAGAAACGAGACGTAAACGCTGGAAGAAGGATAACATCCAAGTTGATTTAGGAACGAGACGTAAACGTAGGAAGAAGGATAACTTCCAAGTTGATTTAGGAACGAGCTGTAAACGTAGGAAGAAGGATAACTTCCAAGTTGATTTAGGAACGAGACGTAAACGCTGGAAGAAGGATAACATCCAAGTTGATTTAGAAACGAGACGTAAACGCTGGAAGAAGGATAACATCCAAGTTGGTTTAGAAACGAGACGTAAACGCTTGAAGAAGGATAACTTCCAAGTTGATTTAGGAACGAGACGTAAACGCTGGAAGAAGGATAACATCCAAGTTGATTTAGAAACGAGACGTAAACGCTGGAAGAAGGATAACTTCCAAGTTGATTTAGGAACGAGACGTAAACGCTGGAAGAAGGATAACATCCAAGTTGATTTAGGAACGAGACGTAAACGCTGGAAGAAGGATAACATCCAAGTTTATTTAGAAACGAGACGTAAACGCTGGAAGAAGGATAACATCCAAGTTGATTTAGGAACGAGACGTAAACGCTGGAAGAAGGATAACATCCAAGTTGATTTAGGAACGAGACGTAAACGCTGGAAGAAGGATAACTTCCAAGTTGATTTAGAAACGAGACGTAAACGCTGGAAGAAGGATAACATCCAAGTTGATTTAGAAACGAGACGTAAACGCTGGAAGAAGGATAACTTCCAAGTTGATTTAGGAACGAGCCGTAAACGCTGGAAGAAGGATAACTTCCAAGTTGATTTAGAAACGAGACGTAAACGCTGGAAGAAGGATAACATCCAAGTTGATTTAGGAACGAGACGTAAACGCTGGAAGAAGGATAACATCCAAGTTGATTTAGAAACGAGACGTAAACGCTGGAAGAAGGATAACATCCAAGTTGATTTAGGAACGAGACGTAAACGCTGGAAGAAGGATAACTTCCAAGTTGATTTAGGAACGAGACGTAAACGCTGGAAGAAGGATAACATCCAAGTTGATTTAGGAACGAGACGTAAACGCTGGAAGAAGGATAACTTCCAAGTTGATTTAGGAACGAGACGTAAACGCTGGAAGAAGGATAACATCCAAGTTGATTTAGGAACGAGACGTAAACGCTGGAAGAAGGATAACTTCCAAGTTGATTTAGGAACGAGACGTAAACGCTGGAAGAAGGATAACATCCAAGTTGATTTAGGAACGAGACGTAAACGCTGGAAGAAGGATAACATCCAAGTTGATTTAGGAACGAGACGTAAACGCTGGAAGAAGGATAACATCCAAGTTGATTTAGGAACGAGACGTAAACGCTGGAAGAAGGATAACATCCAAGTTGATTTAGGAACGAGACGTAAACGCTGGAAGAAGGATAACATCCAAGTTGATTTAGGAACGAGACGTAAACGCTGGAAGAAGGATAACATCCAAGTTGATTTAGAAACGAGACGTAAACGCTTGAAGAAGGATAACTTCCAAGTTGATTTAGGAACGAGACGTAAACGCTGGAAGAAGGATAACTTCCAAGTTGATTTAGGAACGAGACGTAAACGCTGGAAGAAGGATAACATCCAAGTTGATTTAGGAACGAGACGTAAACGCTGGAAGAAGGATAACATCCAAGTTGATTTAGGAACGAGACGTAAACGCTGGAAGAAGGATAACTTCCAAGTTGATTTAGGAACGAGACGTAAACGCTGGAAGAAGGATAACATCCAAGTTGATTTAGGAACGAGACGTAAACGCTGGAAGAAGGATAACTTCCAAGTTGATTTAGGAACGAGACGTAAACGCTGGAAGAAGGATAACATCCAAGTTGATTTAGGAACGAGACGTAAACGCTGGAAGAAGGATAACATCCAAGTTGATTTAGAAACGAGACGTAAACGCTTGAAGAAGGATAACTTCCAAGTTGATTTAGGAACGAGACGTAAACGCTGGAAGAAGGATAACATCCAAGTTGATTTAGGAACGAGCCGTAAACGCTGGAAGAAGGATAACTTCCAAGTTGATTTAGAAACGAGACGTAAACGCTGGAAGAAGGATAACATCCAAGTTGATTTAGGAACGAGACGTAAACGCTGGAAGAAGGATAACATCCAAGTTGATTTAGAAACGAGACGTAAACGCTGGAAGAAGGATAACATCCAAGTTGATTTAGGAACGAGACGTAAACGCTGGAAGAAGGATAACTTCCAAGTTGATTTAGGAACGAGACGTAAACGCTGGAAGAAGGATAACATCCAAGTTGATTTAGGAACGAGACGTAAACGCTGGAAGAAGGATAACTTCCAAGTTGATTTAGGAACGAGACGTAAACGCTGGAAGAAGGATAACATCCAAGTTGATTTAGGAACGAGACGTAAACGCTGGAAGAAGGATAACATCCAAGTTGATTTAGGAACGAGACGTAAACGCTGGAAGAAGGATAACTTCCAAGTTGATTTAGGAACGAGACGTAAACGCTGGAAGAAGGATAACATCCAAGTTGATTTAGGAACGAGACGTAAACGCTGGAAGAAGGATAACTTCCAAGTTGATTTAGGAACGAGACGTAAACGCTGGAAGAAGGATAACATCCAAGTTGATTTAGGAACGAGACGTAAACGCTGGAAGAAGGATAACATCCAAGTTGATTTAGAAACGAGACGTAAACGCTTGAAGAAGGATAACTTCCAAGTTGATTTAGGAACGAGACGTAAACGCTGGAAGAAGGATAACATCCAAGTTGATTTAGGAACGAGCCGTAAACGCTGGAAGAAGGATAACTTCCAAGTTGATTTAGAAACGAGACGTAAACGCTGGAAGAAGGATAACATCCAAGTTGATTTAGGAACGAGACGTAAACGCTGGAAGAAGGATAACATCCAAGTTGATTTAGAAACGAGACGTAAACGCTGGAAGAAGGATAACATCCAAGTTGATTTAGGAACGAGACGTAAACGCTGGAAGAAGGATAACTTCCAAGTTGATTTAGGAACGAGACGTAAACGCTGGAAGAAGGATAACATCCAAGTTGATTTAGGAACGAGACGTAAACGCTGGAAGAAGGATAACTTCCAAGTTGATTTAGGAACGAGACGTAAACGCTGGAAGAAGGATAACATCCAAGTTGATTTAGGAACGAGACGTAAACGCTGGAAGAAGGATAACTTCCAAGTTGATTTAGGAACGAGACGTAAACGCTGGAAGAAGGATAACATCCAAGTTGATTTAGGAACGAGACGTAAACGCTGGAAGAAGGATAACATCCAAGTTGATTTAGGAACGAGACGTAAACGCTGGAAGAAGGATAACATCCAAGTTGATTTAGGAACGAGACGTAAACGCTGGAAGAAGGATAACATCCAAGTTGATTTAGGAACGAGACGTAAACGCTGGAAGAAGGATAACATCCAAGTTGATTTAGAAACGAGACGTAAACGCTTGAAGAAGGATAACTTCCAAGTTGATTTAGAAACGAGACGTAAACGCTGGAAGAAGGATAACATCCAAGTTGATTTAGAAACGAGACGTAAACGCTGGAAGAAGGATAACATCCAAGTTGATTTAGGAACGAGACCGTAAAACGCTGGAAGAAGGATAACTTCCAAGTTGATTTAGGAACGAGACGTAAACGCTGGAAGAAGGATAACATCCAAGTTGATTTAGAAACGAGACGTAAACGCTGGAAGAAGGATAACATCCAAGTTGATTTAGGAACGAGACGTAAACGCTGGAAGAAGGATAACATCCAAGTTGATTTAGAAACGAGACGTAAACGCTGGAAGAAGGATAACATCCAAGTTGATTTAGGAACGAGACGTAAACGCTGGAAGAAGGATAACTTCCAAGTTGATTTAGGAACGAGACGTAAACGCTGGAAGAAGGATAACATCCAAGTTGATTTAGGAACGAGACGTAAACGCTGGAAGAAGGATAACTTCCAAGTTGATTTAGGAACGAGACGTAAACGCTGGAAGAAGGATAACATCCAAGTTGATTTAGGAACGAGACGTAAACGCTGGAAGAAGGATAACATCCAAGTTGATTTAGGAACGAGACGTAAACGCTGGAAGAAGGATAACATCCAAGTTGATTTAGGAACGAGACGTAAACGCTGGAAGAAGGATAACATCCAAGTTGATTTAGGAACGAGACGTAAACGCTGGAAGAAGGATAACATCCAAGTTGATTTAGAAACGAGACGTAAACGCTTGAAGAAGGATAACTTCCAAGTTGATTTAGAAACGAGACGTAAACGCTGGAAGAAGGATAACATCCAAGTTGATTTAGAAACGAGACGTAAACGCTGGAAGAAGGATAACATCCAAGTTGATTTAGGAACGAGACGTAAACGCTGGAAGAAGGATAACTTCCAAGTTGATTTAGGAACGAGACGTAAACGCTGGAAGAAGGATAACATCCAAGTTGATTTAGAAACGAGACGTAAACGCTGGAAGAAGGATAACATCCAAGTTGATTTAGGAACGAGACGTAAACGCTGGAAGAAGGATAACATCCAAGTTGATTTAGAAACGAGACGTAAACGCTGGAAGAAGGATAACATCCAAGTTGATTTAGGAACGAGACGTAAACGCTGGAAGAAGGATAACTTCCAAGTTGATTTAGGAACGAGACGTAAACGCTGGAAGAAGGATAACATCCAAGTTGATTTAGGAACGAGACGTAAACGCTGGAAGAAGGATAACTTCCAAGTTGATTTAGGAACGAGACGTAAACGCTGGAAGAAGGATAACATCCAAGTTGATTTAGGAACGAGACGTAAACGCTGGAAGAAGGATAACTTCCAAGTTGATTTAGGAACGAGACGTAAACGCTGGAAGAAGGATAACATCCAAGTTGATTTAGGAACGAGACGTAAACGCTGGAAGAAGGATAACATCCAAGTTGATTTAGGAACGAGACGTAAACGCTGGAAGAAGGATAACATCCAAGTTGATTTAGGAACGAGACGTAAACGCTGGAAGAAGGATAACATCCAAGTTGATTTAGGAACGAGACGTAAACGCTGGAAGAAGGATAACATCCAAGTTGATTTAGGAACGAGACGTAAACGCTGGAAGAAGGATAACATCCAAGTTGATTTAGGAACGAGACGTAAACGCTGGAAGAAGGATAACTTCCAAGTTGATTTAGGAACGAGACGTAAACGCTGGAAGAAGGATAACTTCCAAGTTGATTTAGGAACGAGACGTAAACGCTGGAAGAAGGATAACATCCAAGTTGATTTAGGAACGAGACGTAAACGCTGGAAGAAGGATAACATCCAAGTTGATTTAGGAACGAGACGTAAACGCTGGAAGAAGGATAACTTCCAAGTTGATTTAGGAACGAGACGTAAACGCTGGAAGAAGGATAACATCCAAGTTGATTTAGGAACGAGACGTAAACGCTGGAAGAAGGATAACTTCCAAGTTGATTTAGGAACGAGACGTAAACGCTGGAAGAAGGATAACATCCAAGTTGATTTAGGAACGAGACGTAAACGCTGGAAGAAGGATAACATCCAAGTTGATTTAGGAACGAGACGTAAACGCTGGAAGAAGGATAACATCCAAGTTGATTTAGGAACGAGACGTAAACGCTGGAAGAAGGATAACATCCAAGTTGATTTAGGAACGAGACGTAAACGCTGGAAGAAGGATAACTTCCAAGTTGATTTAGGAACGAGACGTAAACGCTGGAAGAAGGATAACATCCAAGTTGATTTAGGAACGAGACGTAAACGCTGGAAGAAGGATAACATCCAAGTTGATTTAGGAACGAGACGTAAACGCTGGAAGAAGGATAACATCCAAGTTGATTTAGGAACGAGACGTAAACGCTGGAAGAAGGATAACATCCAAGTTGATTTAGGAACGAGACGTAAACGCTTGAAGAAGGATAACTTCCAAGTTGATTTAGGAACGAGACGTAAACGCTGGAAGAAGGATAACTTCCAAGTTGATTTAGGAACGAGACGTAAACGCTGGAAGAAGGATAACATCCAAGTTGATTTAGGAACGAGACGTAAACGCTGGAAGAAGGATAACATCCAAGTTGATTTAGGAACGAGACGTAAACGCTGGAAGAAGGATAACATCCAAGTTGATTTAGGAACGAGACGTAAACGCTGGAAGAAGGATAACATCCAAGTTGATTTAGGAACGAGACGTAAACGCTGGAAGAAGGATAACTTCCAAGTTGATTTAGGAACGAGACGTAAACGCTGGAAGAAGGATAACATCCAAGTTGATTTAGGAACGAGACGTAAACGCTGGAAGAAGGATAACTTCCAAGTTGATTTAGGAACGAGACGTAAACGCTGGAAGAAGGATAACATCCAAGTTGATTTAGGAACGAGACGTAAACGCTGGAAGAAGGATAACATCCAAGTTGATTTAGGAACGAGACGTAAACGCTGGAAGAAGGATAACTTCCAAGTTGATTTAGAACGAGACGTAAACGCTGAAGAAGGATAACATCCAAGTTGATTTAGGAACGAGGACGTAAACGCTGGAAGAAGGATAACTTCCAAGTTGATTTAGGAACGAGACGTAAACGCTGGAAGAAGGATAACTTCCAAGTTGATTTAGGAACGAGACGTAAACGCTGGAAGAAGGATAACATCCAAGTTGATTTAGGAACGAGACGTAAACGCTGGAAGAAGGATAACATCCAAGTTGATTTTAGGAACGAGACGTAAACGCTGGAAGAAGGATAACATCCAAGTTGATTTAGGAACGAGACGTAAACGCTGGAAGAAGGAATAACATCCAAGTTGATTTAGGAACGAGACGTAAACGCTGGAAGAAGGATAACATCCAAGTTGATTTAGGAACGAGACGTAAACGCTGGAAGAAGGATAACATCCAAGTTGATTTAGGAACGAGACGTAAACGCTGGAAGAAGGATAACTTCCAAGTTGATTTAGGAACGAGACGTAAACGCTGGAAGAAGGATAACATCCAAGTTGATTTAGGAACGAGACGTAAACGCTGGAAGAAGGATAACTTCCAAGTTGATTTAGGAACGAGACGTAAACGCTGGAAGAAGGATAACATCCAAGTTGATTTAGGAACGAGACGTAAACGCTGGAAGAAGGATAACATCCAAGTTGATTTAGGAACGAGACGTAAACGCTGGAAGAAGGATAACATCCAAGTTGATTTAGGAACGAGACGTAAACGCTGGAAGAAGGATAACATCCAAGTTGATTTAGGAACGAGACGTAAACGCTGGAAGAAGGATAACATCCAAGTTGATTTAGGAACGAGACGTAAACGCTGAAGAAGGATAACTTCCAAGTTGATTTAGGAAACGAGACGTAAACGCTGGAAGAAGGATAACATCCAAGTTGATTTAGGAACGAGACGTAAACGCTGGAAGAAGGATAACATCCAAGTTGATTTAGGAACGAGACGTAAACGCTGGAAGAAGGATAACTTCCAAGTTGATTTAGGAACGAGACGTAAACGCTGGAAGAAGGATAACATCCAAGTTGATTTAGGAACGAGACGTAAACGCTGGAAGAAGGATAACATCCAAGTTGATTTAGAACGAGACGTAAACGCTGGAAGAAGGATAACATCCAAGTTGATTTAGGAACGAGACGTAAACGCTGGAAGAAGGATAACATCAAGTTGATTTAGGAACGAGACGTAAACGCTGGAAGAAGGATAACTTCCAAGTTGATTTAGGAACGAGACGTAAACGCTGGAAGAAGGATAACATCCAAGTTGATTTAGGAACGAGACGTAAACGCTGGAAGAAGGATAACATCCAAGTTGATTTAGGAACGAGACGTAAACGCTGGAAGAAGGATAACATCCAAGTTGATTTAGGAACGAGACGTAAACGCTGGAAGAAGGATAACATCCAAGTTGATTTAGGAACGAGACGTAAACGCTGGAAGAAGGATAACATCCAAGTTGATTTAGGAACGAGACGTAAACGCTGGAAGAAGGATAACATCCAAGTTGATTTAGGAACGAGACGTAAACGCTGGAAGAAGGATAACATCCAAGTTGATTTAGGAACGAGACGTAAACGCTGGAAGAAGGATAACATCCAAGTTGATTTAGGAACGAGACGTAAACGCTGGAAGAAGGATAACATCCAAGTTGATTTAGGAACGAGACGTAAACGCTGGAAGAAGGATAACATCCAAGTTGATTTAGGAAACGAGACGTAAACGCTTGAAGAAGGATAACATCCAAGTTGATTTAGGAACGAGACGTAAACGCTGGAAGAAGGATAACTTCCAAGTTGATTTAGGAACGAGACGTAAACGCTGGAAGAAGGATAACATCCAAGTTGATTTAGGAACGAGACGTAAACGCTGGAAGAAGGATAACATCCAAGTTGATTTAGGAACGAGACGTAAACGCTGGAAGAAGGATAACTTCCAAGTTGATTTAGGAACGAGACGTAAACGCTGGAAGAAGGATAACATCCAAGTTGATTTAGGAACGAGACGTAAACGCTGGAAGAAGGATAACTTCCAAGTTGATTTAGGAACGAGACGTAAACGCTGGAAGAAGGATAACATCCAAGTTGATTTAGGAACGAGACGTAAACGCTGGAAGAAGGATAACATCCAAGTTGATTTAGGAACGAGACGTAAACGCTGGAAGAAGGATAACATCCAAGTTGATTTAGGAACGAGACGTAAACGCTGGAAGAAGGATAACATCCAAGTTGATTTAGGAACGAGACGTAAACGCTGGAAGAAGGATAACATCCAAGTTGATTTAGGAACGAGACGTAAACGCTGGAAGAAGGATAACATCCAAGTTGATTTAGGAACGAGACGTAAACGCTGGAAGAAGGATAACATCCAAGTTGATTTAGGAACGAGACGTAAACGCTGGAAGAAGGATAACATCCAAGTTGATTTAGGAACGAGACGTAAACGCTGGAAGAAGGATAACATCCAAGTTGATTTAGGAACGAGACGTAAACGCTGAAGAAGGATAACATCCAAGTTGATTTAGGAACGAGACGTAAACGCTGGAAGAAGGATAACTTCCAAGTTGATTTAGGAACGAGACGTAAACGCTGGAAGAAGGATAACATCCAAGTTGATTTAGGAACGAGACGTAAACGCTGGAAGAAGGATAACATCCAAGGTGATTTAGGAACGAGACGTAAACGCTGGAAGAAGGATAACTTCCAAGTTGATTTAGGAACGAGACGTAAACGCTGGAAGAAGGATAACATCCAAGTTGATTTAGGAACGAGACGTAAACGCTGGAAGAAGGATAACATCCAAGTTGATTTAGGAACGAGACGTAAACGCTGGAAGAAGGATAACATCCAAGTTGATTTAGGAACGAGACGTAAACGCTGGAAGAAGGATAACTTCCAAGTTGATTTAGGAACGAGACGTAAACGCTGGAAGAAGGATAACATCCAAGTTGATTTAGGAACGAGACGTAAACGCTGGAAGAAGGATAACATCCAAGTTGATTTAGGAACGAGACGTAAACGCTGGAAGAAGGATAACTTCCAAGTTGATTTAGGAACGAGACCGTAAACGCTGGAAGAAGGATAACATCCAAGTTGATTTAGGAACGAGACGTAAACGCTGGAAGAAGGATAACATCCAAGTTGATTTAGGAACGAGACGTAAACGCTGGAAGAAGGATAACATCCAAGTTGATTTAGGAACGAGACGTAAACGCTGGAAGAAGGATAACATCCAAGTTGATTTAGGAACGAGACGTAAACGCTGGAAGAAGGATAACATCCAAGTTGATTTAGGAACGAGACGTAAACGCTGGAAGAAGGATAACATCCAAGTTGATTTAGAACGAGACGTAAACGCTGGAAGAAGGATAACTTCCAAGTTGATTTAGAAACGAGACGTAAACGCTGGAAGAAGGATAACATCCAAGTTGATTTAGGAACGAGACGTAAACGCTGGAAGAAGGATAACATCCAAGTTGATTTAGAACGAGACGTAAACGCTGGAAGAAGGATAACATCCAAGTTGATTTAGGAACGAGACGTAACGCTGGAAGAAGGATAACATCCAAGTTGATTTAGGAACGAGACGTAAACGCTGGAAGAAGGATAACATCCAAGTTGATTTAGGAACGAGACGTAAACGCTGGAAGAAGGATAACTTCCAAGTTGATTTAGGAACGAGACGTAAACGCTGGAAGAAGGATAACATCCAAGTTGATTTAGGAACGAGACGTAAACGCTGGAAGAAGGATAACATCCAAGTTGATTTAGGAACGAGACGTAAACGCTGGAAGAAGGATAACATCCAAGTTGATTTAGGAACGAGACGTAAACGCTGGAAGAAGGATAACATCCAAGTTGATTTAGGAACGAGACGTAAACGCTGGAAGAAGGATAACATCCAAGTTGAATTTAGGAACGAGACGTAAACGCTGGAAGAAGGATAACATCCAAGTTGATTTAGGAACGAGACGTAAACGCTGGAAGAAGGATAACATCCAAGTTGATTTAGGAACGAGACGTAAACGCTGGAAGAAGGATAACATCCAAGTTGATTTAGGAACGAGACGTAAACGCTGGAAGAAGGATAACATCCAAGTTGATTTAGGAACGAGACGTAAACGCTGGAAGAAGGATAACATCCAAGTTGATTTAGGAACGAGACGTAAACGCTGGAAGAAGGATAACATCCAAGTTGATTTAGGAACGAGACGTAAACGCTGGAAGAAGGATAACATCCAAGTTGATTTAGGAAACGAGACGTAAACGCTGGAAGAAGGATAACATCCAAGTTGATTTAGGAACGAGACGTAAACGCTGGAAGAAGGATAACATCCAAGTTGATTTAGGAACGAGACGTAAACGCTGGAAGAAGGATAACATCCAAGTTGATTTAGGAACGAGACGTAAACGCTGGAAGAAGGATAACTTCCAAGTTGATTTAGGAACGAGACGTAAACGCTGGAAGAAGGATAACATCCAAGTTGATTTAGGAACGAGACGTAAACGCTGGAAGAAGGATAACATCCAAGTTGATTTAGGAACGAGACGTAAACGCTGGAAGAAGGATAACATCCAAGTTGATTTAGGAACGAGACGTAAACGCTGGAAGAAGGATAACATCCAAGTTGATTAGGAACGAGACGTAAACGCTGGAAGAAGGATAACATCCAAGTTGATTTAGGAACGAGACGTAAACGCTGGAAGAAGGATAACATCCAAGTTGATTTAGGAACGAG
This sequence comes from Lepisma saccharinum, assembly GCF_977018435.1. Taxonomy (NCBI): domain Eukaryota; kingdom Metazoa; phylum Arthropoda; class Insecta; order Zygentoma; family Lepismatidae; genus Lepisma; species Lepisma saccharinum. The sequence continues at coordinate 35,291,988 of NC_139235.1, read as the reverse complement.
ACGTAAACGCTGGAAGAAGGATAACATCCAAGTTGATTTAGAACGAGACGTAAACGCTGGAAGAAGGATAACTTCCAAGTTGATTTAGGAACGAGACGTAAACGCTGGAAGAAGGATAACATCCAAGTTGATTTAGGAACGAGACGTAAACGCTGGAAGAAGGATAACATCCAAGTTGATTTAGGAACGAGACGTAAACGCTGGAAGAAGGATAACTTCAAGTTGATTTAGAACGAGACGTAAACGCTGGAAGAAGGATAACATCCAAGTTGATTTAGGAACGAGACGTAAACGCTGGGAAGAAGGATAACATCCAAGTTGATTTAGGAACGAGACGTAAACGCTGGAAGAAGCGATAACATCCAAGTTGACTTTAGGAACGAGACGTAAACGCTGGAAGAAGGATAACATCCAAGTTGATTTAGGAACGAGACCGTAAACGCTGGAAGAAGGATAACTTCCAAGTTGATTTAGGAACGAGACGTAAACGCTGGAAGAAGGATAACATCCAAGTTGATTTAGGAACGAGACGTAAACGCTGGAAGAAGGATAACTTCCAAGTGATTTAGGAACGAGACGTAAACGCTGGAAGAAGGATAACATCCAAGTTGATTTAGGAACGAGACGTAAACGCTGGAAGAAGGATAACTTCCAAGTTGATTTAGGAACGAGACGTAAACGCTGGAAGAAGGATAACATCCAAGTTGATTTAGGA
>NC_139235.1:35159835-35291173 GCF_977018435.1 Lepisma saccharinum | reverse complement strand
GATTTAGGAACGAGACGTAAACGCTGGAAGAAGGATAACATCCAAGTTGATTTAGGAACGAGACGTAAACGCTGGAAGAAGGATAACATCCAAGTTGATTTAGGAACGAGACGTAAACGCTGGAAGAAGGATAACATCCAAGTTGATTTAGGAACGAGACGTAAACGCTGGAAGAAGGATAACATCCAAGTTGATTTAGGAACGAGACGTAAACGCTGGAAGAAGGATAACATCCAAGTTGATTTAGGAACGAGACGTAAACGCTGGAAGAAGGATAACATCCAAGTTGATTTAGGAACGAGACGTAAACGCTGGAAGAAGGATAACATCCAAGTTGATTTAGGAACGAGACGTAAACGCTGGAAGAAGGATAACATCCAAGTTGATTTAGGAACGAGACGTAAACGCTGGAAGAAGGATAACATCCAAGTTGATTTAGGAACGAGACGTAAACGCTGGAAGAAGGATAACATCCAAGTTGATTTAGGAACGAGACGTAAACGCTGGAAGAAGGATAACATCCAAGTTGATTTAGGAACGAGACGTAAACGCTGGAAGAAGGATAACATCCAAGTTGATTTAGGAACGAGACGTAAACGCTGGAAGAAGGATAACATCCAAGTTGATTTAGGAACGAGACGTAAACGCTGGAAGAAGGATAACATCCAAGTTGATTTAGGAACGAGACGTAAACGCTGGAAGAAGGATAACATCCAAGTTGATTTAGGAACGAGACGTAAACGCTGGAAGAAGGATAACATCCAAGTTGATTTAGGAACGAGACGTAAACGCTGGAAGAAGGATAACATCCAAGTTGATTTAGGAACGAGACGTAAACGCTGGAAGAAGGATAACATCCAAGTTGATTTAGGAACGAGACGTAAACGCTGGAAGAAGGATAACATCCAAGTTGATTTAGGAACGAGACGTAAACGCTGGAAGAAGGATAACTTCCAAGTTGATTTAGGAACGAGACGTAAACGCTGGAAGAAGGATAACATCCAAGTTGATTTAGGAACGAGACGTAAACGCTGGAAGAAGGATAACTTCCAAGTTGATTTAGGAACGAGACGTAAACGCTGGAAGAAGGATAACATCCAAGTTGATTTAGGAACGAGACGTAAACGCTGGAAGAAGGATAACTTCCAAGTTGATTTAGGAACGAGACGTAAACGCTGGAAGAAGGATAACATCCAAGTTGATTTAGGAACGAGACGTAAACGCTGGAAGAAGGATAACATCCAAGTTGATTTAGGAACGAGACGTAAACGCTGGAAGAAGGATAACTTCCAAGTTGATTTAGGAACGAGACGTAAACGCTGGAAGAAGGATAACATCCAAGTTGATTTAGGAACGAGACGTAAACGCTGGAAGAAGGATAACTTCCAAGTTGATTTAGGAACGAGACGTAAACGCTGGAAGAAGGATAACATCCAAGTTGATTTAGGAACGAGACGTAAACGCTGGAAGAAGGATAACATCCAAGTTGATTTAGGAACGAGACGTAAACGCTGGAAGAAGGATAACATCCAAGTTGATTTAGGAACGAGACGTAAACGCTGGAAGAAGGATAACATCCAAGTTGATTTAGGAACGAGACGTAAACGCTGGAAGAAGGATAACATCCAAGTTGATTTAGGAACGAGACGTAAACGCTGGAAGAAGGATAACTTCCAAGTTGATTTAGGAACGAGACGTAAACGCTGGAAGAAGGATAACATCCAAGTTGATTTAGGAACGAGACGTAAACGCTGGAAGAAGGATAACTTCCAAGTTGATTTAGGAACGAGACGTAAACGCTGGAAGAAGGATAACATCCAAGTTGATTTAGGAACGAGACGTAAACGCTGGAAGAAGGATAACATCCAAGTTGATTTAGGAACGAGACGTAAACGCTGGAAGAAGGATAACATCCAAGTTGATTTAGGAACGAGACGTAAACGCTGGAAGAAGGATAACATCCAAGTTGATTTAGGAACGAGACGTAAACGCTGGAAGAAGGATAACATCCAAGTTGATTTAGGAACGAGACGTAAACGCTGGAAGAAGGATAACATCCAAGTTGATTTAGGAACGAGACGTAAACGCTGGAAGAAGGATAACATCCAAGTTGATTTAGGAACGAGACGTAAACGCTGGAAGAAGGATAACATCCAAGTTGATTTAGGAACGAGACGTAAACGCTGGAAGAAGGATAACATCCAAGTTGATTTAGGAACGAGACGTAAACGCTGGAAGAAGGATAACATCCAAGTTGATTTAGGAACGAGACGTAAACGCTGGAAGAAGGATAACATCCAAGTTGATTTAGGAACGAGACGTAAACGCTGGAAGAAGGATAACATCCAAGTTGATTTAGGAACGAGACGTAAACGCTGGAAGAAGGATAACATCCAAGTTGATTTAGGAACGAGACGTAAACGCTGGAAGAAGGATAACATCCAAGTTGATTTAGGAACGAGACGTAAACGCTGGAAGAAGGATAACATCCAAGTTGATTTAGGAACGAGACGTAAACGCTGGAAGAAGGATAACATCCAAGTTGATTTAGGAACGAGACGTAAACGCTGGAAGAAGGATAACATCCAAGTTGATTTAGGAACGAGACGTAAACGCTGGAAGAAGGATAACATCCAAGTTGATTTAGGAACGAGACGTAAACGCTGGAAGAAGGATAACATCCAAGTTGATTTAGGAACGAGACGTAAACGCTGGAAGAAGGATAACATCCAAGTTGATTTAGGAACGAGACGTAAACGCTGGAAGAAGGATAACATCCAAGTTGATTTAGGAACGAGACGTAAACGCTGGAAGAAGGATAACATCCAAGTTGATTTAGGAAACGAGACGTAAACGCTGGAAGAAGGATAACTTCCAAGTTGATTTAGAAACGAGACGTAAACGCTGGAAGAAGGATAACATCCAAGTTGATTTAGAAACGAGACGTAAACGCTGGAAGAAGGATAACATCCAAGTTGATTTAGGAACGAGACGTAAACGCTGGAAGAAGGATAACTTCCAAGTTGATTTAGGAACGAGACGTAAACGCTGGAAGAAGGATAACATCCAAGTTGATTTAGAAACGAGACGTAAACGCTGGAAGAAGGATAACATCCAAGTTGATTTAGGAACGAGACGTAAACGCTGGAAGAAGGATAACATCCAAGTTGATTTAGAAACGAGACGTAAACGCTGGAAGAAGGATAACATCCAAGTTGATTTAGGAACGAGACGTAAACGCTGGAAGAAGGATAACTTCCAAGTTGATTTAGGAACGAGACGTAAACGCTGGAAGAAGGATAACATCCAAGTTGATTTAGGAACGAGACGTAAACGCTGGAAGAAGGATAACTTCCAAGTTGATTTAGGAACGAGACGTAAACGCTGGAAGAAGGATAACATCCAAGTTGATTTAGGAACGAGACGTAAACGCTGGAAGAAGGATAACTTCCAAGTTGATTTAGGAACGAGACGTAAACGCTGGAAGAAGGATAACATCCAAGTTGATTTAGGAACGAGACGTAAACGCTGGAAGAAGGATAACATCCAAGTTGATTTAGGAACGAGACGTAAACGCTGGAAGAAGGATAACATCCAAGTTGATTTAGGAACGAGACGTAAACGCTGGAAGAAGGATAACATCCAAGTTGATTTAGGAACGAGACGTAAACGCTGGAAGAAGGATAACATCCAAGTTGATTTAGGAACGAGACGTAAACGCTGGAAGAAGGATAACATCCAAGTTGATTTAGAAACGAGACGTAAACGCTTGAAGAAGGATAACTTCCAAGTTGATTTAGGAACGAGACGTAAACGCTGGAAGAAGGATAACTTCCAAGTTGATTTAGGAACGAGACGTAAACGCTGGAAGAAGGATAACATCCAAGTTGATTTAGGAACGAGACGTAAACGCTGGAAGAAGGATAACATCCAAGTTGATTTAGGAACGAGACGTAAACGCTGGAAGAAGGATAACTTCCAAGTTGATTTAGGAACGAGACGTAAACGCTGGAAGAAGGATAACATCCAAGTTGATTTAGGAACGAGACGTAAACGCTGGAAGAAGGATAACTTCCAAGTTGATTTAGGAACGAGACGTAAACGCTGGAAGAAGGATAACATCCAAGTTGATTTAGGAACGAGACGTAAACGCTGGAAGAAGGATAACATCCAAGTTGATTTAGAAACGAGACGTAAACGCTTGAAGAAGGATAACTTCCAAGTTGATTTAGGAACGAGACGTAAACGCTGGAAGAAGGATAACATCCAAGTTGATTTAGGAACGAGCCGTAAACGCTGGAAGAAGGATAACTTCCAAGTTGATTTAGAAACGAGACGTAAACGCTGGAAGAAGGATAACATCCAAGTTGATTTAGGAACGAGACGTAAACGCTGGAAGAAGGATAACATCCAAGTTGATTTAGAAACGAGACGTAAACGCTGGAAGAAGGATAACATCCAAGTTGATTTAGGAACGAGACGTAAACGCTGGAAGAAGGATAACTTCCAAGTTGATTTAGGAACGAGACGTAAACGCTGGAAGAAGGATAACATCCAAGTTGATTTAGGAACGAGACGTAAACGCTGGAAGAAGGATAACTTCCAAGTTGATTTAGGAACGAGACGTAAACGCTGGAAGAAGGATAACATCCAAGTTGATTTAGGAACGAGACGTAAACGCTGGAAGAAGGATAACATCCAAGTTGATTTAGGAACGAGACGTAAACGCTGGAAGAAGGATAACTTCCAAGTTGATTTAGGAACGAGACGTAAACGCTGGAAGAAGGATAACATCCAAGTTGATTTAGGAACGAGACGTAAACGCTGGAAGAAGGATAACTTCCAAGTTGATTTAGGAACGAGACGTAAACGCTGGAAGAAGGATAACATCCAAGTTGATTTAGGAACGAGACGTAAACGCTGGAAGAAGGATAACATCCAAGTTGATTTAGAAACGAGACGTAAACGCTTGAAGAAGGATAACTTCCAAGTTGATTTAGGAACGAGACGTAAACGCTGGAAGAAGGATAACATCCAAGTTGATTTAGGAACGAGCCGTAAACGCTGGAAGAAGGATAACTTCCAAGTTGATTTAGAAACGAGACGTAAACGCTGGAAGAAGGATAACATCCAAGTTGATTTAGGAACGAGACGTAAACGCTGGAAGAAGGATAACATCCAAGTTGATTTAGAAACGAGACGTAAACGCTGGAAGAAGGATAACATCCAAGTTGATTTAGGAACGAGACGTAAACGCTGGAAGAAGGATAACTTCCAAGTTGATTTAGGAACGAGACGTAAACGCTGGAAGAAGGATAACATCCAAGTTGATTTAGGAACGAGACGTAAACGCTGGAAGAAGGATAACTTCCAAGTTGATTTAGGAACGAGACGTAAACGCTGGAAGAAGGATAACATCCAAGTTGATTTAGGAACGAGACGTAAACGCTGGAAGAAGGATAACTTCCAAGTTGATTTAGGAACGAGACGTAAACGCTGGAAGAAGGATAACATCCAAGTTGATTTAGGAACGAGACGTAAACGCTGGAAGAAGGATAACATCCAAGTTGATTTAGGAACGAGACGTAAACGCTGGAAGAAGGATAACATCCAAGTTGATTTAGGAACGAGACGTAAACGCTGGAAGAAGGATAACATCCAAGTTGATTTAGGAACGAGACGTAAACGCTGGAAGAAGGATAACATCCAAGTTGATTTAGAAACGAGACGTAAACGCTTGAAGAAGGATAACTTCCAAGTTGATTTAGGAACGAGACGTAAACGCTGGAAGAAGGATAACTTCCAAGTTGATTTAGGAACGAGACGTAAACGCTGGAAGAAGGATAACATCCAAGTTGATTTAGGAACGAGACGTAAACGCTGGAAGAAGGATAACATCCAAGTTGATTTAGGAACGAGACGTAAACGCTGGAAGAAGGATAACTTCCAAGTTGATTTAGGAACGAGACGTAAACGCTGGAAGAAGGATAACATCCAAGTTGATTTAGGAACGAGACGTAAACGCTGGAAGAAGGATAACTTCCAAGTTGATTTAGGAACGAGACGTAAACGCTGGAAGAAGGATAACATCCAAGTTGATTTAGGAACGAGACGTAAACGCTGGAAGAAGGATAACATCCAAGTTGATTTAGGAACGAGACGTAAACGCTGGAAGAAGGATAACATCCAAGTTGATTTAGGAACGAGACGTAAACGCTGGAAGAAGGATAACATCCAAGTTGATTTAGGAACGAGACGTAAACGCTGGAAGAAGGATAACATCCAAGTTGATTTAGGAACGAGACGTAAACGCTGGAAGAAGGATAACATCCAAGTTGATTTAGAAACGAGACGTAAACGCTTGAAGAAGGATAACTTCCAAGTTGATTTAGGAACGAGCTGTAAACGTAGGAAGAAGGATAACCTCCAAGTTGATTAAGGAACGAGCTGTAAACGCAGGAAGAGAGAGAACTTCCAAGTTAAATAAGGAGCAATAAATAAAAACCAAGCTTCATATTTATTTTTTATTGAAATTTACTATTACGCTCTCCACGAAAATAGACTAGTCAAAGTCGGAACTTCCCCTTGCCTCCTCCACACTTCTGCTCCTCCAGGGTTTCCACACTTCTTCTAAGTTGCTCAGTCGACACTTCCCGAGTTGTACGTACTCGGTTGATTTAGTCGGTTGTAATTCCAACACTCTATTTGGGCGGTTTGACCTTGACTGGACTATTTTCATGGTTTTAGCATTCATGCGTGTAGTACTTTGTTTAACGACTGCATTGCACGTATTGTAGTTAGTATTTCAGAAGGTGTCCCTGATCGATAAAATGAAGTCTTTCACGTTATTCTATTCTCTTTACATGTTATATTTACTTCAATATAGTCATCTCTTTTTAATAATAAGGTTCGTCGTTGGTGTAAATGTGACTAACAATCAAGGACGTATTTAGGGGGGTGGTCCGGACCCCCCCCCGAAAGACTTATCAATTACTTAAATTAAGTAATGAAAAATATATTCGTTTAGCCTTTGTTGTATAATTTACTCTAAACTTATTGGAAGACGAGGATTATATTGGAATCATATGACTTTGAAGAACAGGAGGAACGTATTTAGGGGGTCCTGACTCCCATCTCCCCACCCGAAAAACTCATCAAGTACTAAAATTAAATGTACAAACTAGCCTTTGTTGCATAATTTCCTCTGAACTTAGTGGAAGACAAGGATGATATTGGGATCATGTGGCTTTGAAGGACAGGAAGGATATATTTAGGGGGGTCCAGGGGTTCGGATCCCCCGAAAGACTGACCAAGTACTAAAATTAAGTAATGAAAATATTAGCATTTGTTGTATAATCGATGGTTATTAATTTCCTCTAAACGTTTTAGAAGGCAAGGATTATATTGGGATCATGCGGCTTTGAATGGCATTACAAAGAAGTTTTATGTATTTATTTATTTAATTAAAGTTTCAGATACAGTACTGAAAGACCATTTTATACTGAAACTGTAGCAACAAGAAGAAAATAAAAACAATAATAAAAATAAAAATAACAACAACAAAAAAGACAATACAAGATGGCAGACGTAAAGAAGAAATTGTTACACGTACATTCTTAGCGATTGTCGGAACCTGTGATCTGACAAGAAAATATCGGTATTTACAGGCAGGTTATTATATAAGTGGGGGAGCCTATAGTAAAGAGACCGCTGTAGGAGAGAGAGCCTTGTAGCAGGAACTCAAAATAATATGCATAAAATATTAATCAAAACCTTACTTTTTCAACTACATGTAACATCATTTTTGTTATTCGATAAATATTCAATTATTCGTCTATTTGACATTATTTTCATTGCCAGGGCACTTGCTTTTATGTAAATTATTCCGGTCTTAACTACAGGTAAGCTACGCAATGAATATGCGCTGTTATATCTCTATTCTTATACTGTACTTTTACCAAATCGTGTAATAATAATATAATATTAATTTATTTATTGTAATTAGTATTAATTTGATTTAATTTAATTATTTTAAATTAAACATTATTATTATTAGTATTATTATTACTAGTTGATTGCCCGGCGTTGACCGGGTATTTATTTATGCCAATCTTCTATTAGACAGGAAAATAATGAATTCTAACTACAGTGTAAAATGAACTTGGAGTTGAATGGCATTAGGAGTGTCACTATTCATCTCAGCGGCCCCGAAAACTATGGATTCCACACTAATATTGGTCGTTTTACATGTCACCCCCCTTTCCACCCCCACACCTAGAGATGCCAGGGGTGTCTTGGAGTTGAACGGAATGGGGAGTGTCACTATTCATCTTACAGATCCCGAAAACTATGGATTCCACACTAATATCGGTCGTTTTCGATTTTTTTGTATGTCACCCCCTTCCCAACAGCGCCCCTAGGTGTGCCCGGGGTGTCTAAAACGCACAGTATTTCTTTCGAGAATGCAAGTGATACGTGTACCAAGGTTTGTTGAAATCGCTCTAGGCGTTCGAGAGTTATGCCGGAACAAACACACATACACACACACACATATATATATACTTCCATTTTTATATATATAGATTATTATTACTACTACTATTCCTGAGACACTTGGTTCGGACCGCCCCCCCCCCGAAACATATTTCTAGATGCGTGCCTAACAATGTAATGAAACTTCCCTCTCCTCTAGTAGTTTTAGTTATGAATTAAAATATTTTTTAAGAGGTATACACATTTAAATTTATTGCACTTAATTATTCTATACGGACTGCTTACCAAATGAAAATTATAATATTATTAATATTATCAAAGTACTTCAAAATAACAATTGAATTAGAACAGAGACGTATAATTTTTTGTTGAAATTTTCTATCATACATCCGTGTAATAGTTACTGGCTAACGATTGTATTGCATGTGCTGTAGTTAATAAGGAAATTTTCAGAAGTTTCTTTGATAAAGATCTGAAATCTTTCACATTATTTAATTCTTGCTAAATTTTTATTTCATTTCGATATAGTTATTGCTTTTGAATAACAAGTTTATTCGTTGGTCTAAATGAAACTATTAATGTACTTTCCTGACATCTAGTGACTTTAGTTCAAAACATTTGTTAAGAGTTGTGGGTCATGTCAAATCAACCGAAAAAAAATATTTTTGAACCTTAAGGATTCGGATTTTTTAGATTTTTTGTTCATACATTGCACCTATCAAGAGGACAAAAACTGTCAAATTTCAAATTTTTTCGGATCTTAGTTTTTGAGTTATTTTTCAAAAGAGCAAAAATCACAAAATTTGACGACATTTTGAAATTTTTAAACAGCTTAGATAAAAAAAAAATTCACTTAGAGAGCTCAAATTGGTGTCGTTCTCTTCTGCTTTTAATGAGCTTTAATTGGAAATGTAACATGACCGTGGTATTTCAATTTTGTAATTTTTAAGAAACTTGGTATAAATGTTTTTTTGAAAATCTCAAAAACACCATTTATAATTTTTTTTTGAAAAAAATGTATGATTTGAAGGCATCAATTGACTATTTCTTTGGAAAATTTCATAATGGGACGGCAATGAGTTCCTATGGATTGGATTGATTTGGTGTTTTAAGTCCACTTTATGCACAGTAAGGCTAATCGGGACTGGACCTACAATTTAAAGTGGGATCCGAACCACTGTGCCATGTGCCTCCAGGGTTCCTATGGAAATTAAATTTTGGTATTGTAATGTGTGCGAAATTTGCTGAATTTGTAGACTTCCATGTTATAACCACAACCATATGCTGAGTGGTTGATGATGAAGTCTTCATATTAGTCTATCTTATAATTTTTGGAGTAAAAGTAACATGAAAATACTTAAAATTTATGACATTCAATATCAGGTAAGCAAATTGAAAAATGTACGAGGGGAAGTCATTAAATAACATAAATTTTATTCTAAACTACATGAAGATTTATACACAACGAAAATTTGTGTTTCGGTACTCAAAAAGGTTTCTTATAGTGGAACCACGAGCAAAACAACCTGCGCAGACCCGCGACTCCTGTGCACCGTACCCCTCGAGAGTAGGGGAGGGGGAGAGTGGACCATGCTTCCTTATGGCCTGAGGTGGAGGGAAGAAGGAAAAGCTGCGCGGGGACTTTTCGTCCCAAGGTTTTTTTTCTTGTGGTCGATCTATAGCAAGCCATAAAGGCGTCGTGACGATCGAGCAGTATGCGCCTGCGCAGTAGCTCGAAAAACATGACCTCTCCACTGTTGACTTGCACTGTAGAAGAGCAAGAAGTGTTATTCGTATTTTGCTAACCACTCCGTCACGGGGGTAGGAAAAATGCTGTTGGAGTATTAGATGTGACCACCAGCACTATGACAATATTAGAGCTAGTGATAAACGTACAATTGTAGAGTTGCAACTTATGGTCCAAAGTTAACAGAAAAAATTCAACTCACCAATACACCCTTATCCTCGCCCCTCATCCAAACAATCAGGCATAGGACGCTAACAGACAAATATGTCACACAGCGTACGGCTTAGTGCTTATTGTTTACATTCAGTGGCGGCGATTAACCGGGGGCCGAGGGGGCAGTTGCTTCCCATTTTTCGCCACTTTTGTCCCAGCACTATGCTAAAACTTATCTACAAATGGAAATGTACTTTCTTTGCCCCCCAGTTTTTGCACCTTGCCCCCCCCCCGTTTTTGGACACAATCGCCGCCACTGTTTACATTCAATACTCTGAAGTATTCAAATAGCGTGTTCCGAAAACTAACAAATGTTTTAAAATTTCCTTTAATTTTCTTATACCAGCTCCATTGAAGTCATGATAATTCTGTTTAGAAAATAATATATTTATAAATTTCATGTTGCGTATTTGCTATTATTATTACAATAGAGAACATGTCTAAATGTGAATTAACTAAACAAGAGACATTTTCGCATCACAACTGTAGTTCGAAAAAAGTCGGGACAGGTATTAAAAGTAATGGACTGTCCCGACTAAATAGCTAAATTGGACATCTGGTAGACTTGCATCAATGATTATAAAACTAAAAGTACCGAATTTTGCAGACTACGGACTTCTACACAACAAACACATTCATTTATGCAAGAACAAACTTGAAAGTTTTACAGATTTTATAGGTTCATATTTAAATATTTCATGGATCGAGGGGAGGCATGGTCCCCATGGCCCCTCCCCTGCATACTGACCTGATCCGTACATTAAAATTTGTTTTACTTGACTTCGTTCGTAGGGAAGTTCGTTTTACACCGAAGCGACGCGTGTCACTTGAGGCTTTCACCAATCGAATGCAGGCTTGTCATGCTTCTGCGATGTGAAACGTTGCTGTTGATTGGTTCGTTGCCAAGTGACATGTGTCGTTTCGGTGTAAAATCTCCCTTATTACTATCCACCATGCTCTTCGTCTTTCTTTGTTCCTAAAGTTTTGCCACTAGGCTATATCCTAAGGGCCGCAAGTCCAAGGGGGCGCACAAAAATGAACAAGAAAAAATACATTAATATTACATTATAGGCTGTATTGTATCCTGTAAAACACTACTATAGCCTAAATGTCATCATTAAAATAAGCGCTTAAACATTCGGAATACCTTCTAATATGATTATTTTATACCAATTATGGGCATATCATCAGTATTCCACCAACAATGACCTTTTGCAGAAATTAAATCAATTCATCCATATTTAATGGAACCATGGTCTCAGCATTTCACGATATTTAGCGTATATTCTGTGTAAAAAATTGCGACTACAGCAGGCATATAGCCAAGGGCACCCGCAGGGAGGGGCCAGGGGGGCACCTGCTCCCTTGATATTTTGAAATTGTAGATATATTTTATAAAACAAAACGTTGTTTTCTGTGACTTACAGGTTGTTAGAGAAACTATTATTATTATTATTTGAAGGAGGGTTATAGCCTATGTAACTATTTATGTAACTATAAAAAACAGCTTTTTATCAGCTATTTGGAGGAGATTCTTACGGTATACAGTTATGCAAATCGTATGTAGATATACAGAATATTTAAATTTACAAATGTATGTAATTTAAAAATAATATAAGTAGTAGTAGTGATAATAATAATAAAATAATAGTAACAATAAAAGCAGTAATAATAGCAATACTACTATGTACAACTACTACTACTACTACTAATAATAATAATATAGTTTCTATGACCCTCCCCCCGAGAAAAACTCCGGCGCTCTTGCATGTAGCCCCTCCTAACGTTTGGTTTCATACCACAGTGATTAAGGAGCCTAATGATTGTTTAATTTTACTTCGTTTGATACGATTTTTTTAAAATAATGAAGCTGTAACGTGAGACAGAAAATTAATATAAATGTAAGGAGCAACAATTTCATATTCAACATACAAAATTATATGGAAGAAACAACATGGTCATCGTAATCAAAGAAATCGTTCATTAATCAGGTGTCAATCAAACAATTTTGAATAATTAAACAATTAACACCATTCTAACAATGCGTACATTATTTTGCAAAATGATGTATGCAACCGGTGCAACGTATATATTCGGGCCATTGTTTTAGGGTAAGCGCAAACTATATTCTGCCTTGCTACTACTATCGCATGCATCGATAATAAGGTAAGGATGACCTTAAATAACTCCATAGTAATGTAAGTGTAGATCACGAAAGTAATAGGGGAAAATAACAACACAGGCGAAAAACAGAAGTGAAAAATGGACCTTGTAACATGTTGATTTTCTTTTGTTTGCATATTGGCCACCCAAAAAGTAACTGTTACTCCTATAGCACAGCCCAGAGAAGAAGAAATTTAAAAAGTGTATTCCACAGGCCGTGCGCATTGCACGTAATATTTATAATAATTGTACACACCATCAAAATAGCTCCGACCTCCGACAAGAAAATGCAGTTAAACTATTCGTCACAATATTAGGAAAACCTGGGTTAAAGTGAAAACAGTTTTTGTGAAAGTGGAACTAGTTCGACAATTAGGCTAACATTGTCCAGATAGATAATTTAGACTCCTCTTAAAAGCACCCCCAAATGGATTAGTCTGCGCACGCCCATGCACAGGATACATTTTTCTTCGCGAATTCAACCGTCCTTATCTTGGTTGATTGATTGATTGAGTTGGTGTTTTAAGTCCACTTTATGCACAGTAAGGCTAATCGGGACTGGACCTACAGCTTAAAGTGGGATTCGAACCACTATGTGCCTCCTCCGAGTATCGAACCCGGGACCCCTTGATTACACGTCCTTATCTTAGATCTCCTTCACTCTATGCCAGGAAAATCTACACGAGTTATCTGATTAACATAACCATTAATTCGCAATCACTAGTTATTCTCCATTATCTAATAAAAGTGAGTGATAAAAAGTGTTGGCAAGCCCTGTGGGGCTGAAGAGCTGTTACATTAGCTTTCGAGCTCACAGAACTGCCATTCTTCCAGAGACCCAGCTTTACTAGTGTCTTTAGTTATTCTAATTGAAGGGCTTGGGTGTAAAACATGGTTAGTGACATTTCTGTCATTTCTGAGTTCATGAAGAAAAATGTTATTAGAAGCTATATTGTAGATAAATTGTTTTCGTGTTGTGTTTACCAATTTCTCCCACCTAGTGGCTGCAGGACCTTGAAGTTGGTGTTGGGGCTTGCGTGCTCTAATATTTCACTAGGCTATACCAGCGGTAGCATGGCTACTGGTAGGGTCTCCCATGCTGGGCAGGCTAGTGGTAAGGAGTCAGACTAAGAAGCAACCTACTGGTCAACGGCTACAATGGGGGAAGAAGATGGATGGTCATCTCACCGACAGACGAGGCGGATGAACCTAGAGGAGTAATACCTCTTTTAAAAACCATCGTTCAGCTGGCTTCGGCTGATAGTACCATGTATGGCCCCTTACCAGCATGGCCGTATTTAGAGGAGGGGTTTCTAGGGTTCAAACCGCCCCCCGAAACATCTGACATGTTGGATTAATGGAAGTTCAGCAACCAAAATCTGTAACTATTTTCAATTTTTTTTCCGAAGCATCACACAAATACAAGGAGACAATGTTGAAACGATAGAGCTAGAATTTTCATACATTTGGAATTCTGAAAGTTGAGTGAAACAGGATTTATTCTCGGAACTGCAGCCCACCCATGACCCCTCCATTTTCATTTATGCTGTCCTCTTTCCAGTTTAGTTCCTGCGTCACAAGGAATATACACTGAAAATTCCCTTATGATTGTCCCAAAATTTTCTTTCCAACTTTTAAATTCCCTGTCCGATAAAGTTGAAAATCCCCCTTGATAGGAGTTCAAACCTAGGATCTCCAGTTTCGTAGCGCATTACGCGATTGAGGTTACAATCCATGCACCAGGCTAAGTTTTTAAAGAGAGTAACTGGTTCCACACTTTTCAAAATTCCAAAAATTAAGTTATAAGGTCAAACTACAAAAACTTTATGACTAAAATTTTTATCTAAATTTTAGAGCTTTTTCTTGAAGGTATCTTAAAATTTGATAACAAAGTATAATAATTGTGCATTTCAGTACACACTGTACGAAACGTAAAAAAAAAATAAAAAAAAAATAAAAACTTGTGCTCGATATTCACTCATCTGCTGAATTGAGTAAGCCCCCTTAAGGATATAATAATAATAATTATTATTATTATTTTGGAATAAAATTGTTTTATTATTATGAAATTTTAATTATTATTGTATAATTATTGTTATTATTTCTATTATTCAAATTTCTGGCGACGCCCATGGGAACAATTATGAATGAACCCCCCCGAAAATTTTTCTTGAAAACGGCCATGCTTACCAGGGTTACGGTGAAGTCCTCAACGGCAGATGCGGCGGAGAAGGAGTCCTTCGGTACGGAGCAGATGGTGGAAGAGGCAACCCGCTCTCTTTGGAACAGCGAAGAGAGAACCACTGCCTTGTGGTGAAGAGGGATCTTCAAAGGCTAAGGGAGACAACCCCAACAGAATATCTAGCCTTGGCTCCGGAGGCTGTGAGGTTTCCCCACCGGACACCTTGTCGCTGGGCCAATCACCCGCACAGAGTCATCAACCGATTCAGAGAAATTCAACATGCCTCGGAAGTGTCGGATGGAACTTAAGACGAAGACTGCGCAGGGACAAGGAACTGAGAATAGGAACTTGGAATATAAGATCAATAAATGGGAAGGAGATGGAACTAATAGAGGAGATGGGGAAATATAATATCAAAATACTAGGATTGTGTGAAGTGAAAAATAAAGGAAGCGGGGAAAAGAGAATGAATAAGAACTATGTACTTAGATACTCTGGGGTCTCAATAGAGAATAGAGCAAAGGAAGGAGTTGGAGTAGTGGTAGCTGCAGAGATAGGTCAGAAAGTGACCTGTTGGGAAGCCATCAGCTCAAGAATTATGACCATGGACATTGCCCTAGACAAGCCAATAACAATAATACAAGTATATGCCCCCACAGAGGATGCAAATGTAGCAGACACTGAGTTTTTCTACGAAGGAAGTACGATTTTCAACACAAACTTAGTTTTATTTATGGAAACCCCCTTTTATTTTCAGCTCATTTGAAAGTACGGAAAGATCATTAAGAATGGCGTTTGTTACATTGAAATACGTCAAATAGTTTTCAAGTAATTGTAACCTGAAATTGAGCCTGAAGGTGCATCCCCACTATGCCTGTCGGTAGAGCCGAGCGCAAATGCCGTCGTGCATTTTTCCTACACTCGCCACATAAATATCATCTCGGCCTTTTCAGAGTTTGAAAATACTATTTGACGTATTACAATGTAACAAATGCCATTCTTAATGATTTTTCAGTACTTTCAAATGAGTTGAAAATAAAATGGGGGTTTCCATTAAAAAACAAAACAAAAAACAACTAAGTTTGTGTTGAAAATCGTACTTTCTTACGTAGTTGAACATATTGTGTCCACTTAATTTCATGAGTCCCTCTCATGCCATTATATCTGCGAAAACAGTTATACAATATTTATTGTTGTTCACGAAATATTTCCGGTGGTAATTTTAAGTGACTCATCCTGTGTATGATTTTGATTGAGTTGGTGTTTTAAGTCCACTTTATGCACACTAAGGCTAATCGGGACTGGACCTTCAGTTTAAAGCGGGATGCGAACCACTATGTGCCTCGACCGGGTATCGAACCCGAGACAACTTGATTACAAGTCGACGACGCTACCATATATGATATTATTATAAATATTTATACACAAATAAATATTTATATATATAAAAAATATATGCAAAATTACCTTGCTGCAAATGACGCTAATTCAAGAATTTGTGCAAATTGTTCTTCCAAGAAATGTGGTGATATATCAACGAATCCACTGCCTCCCCGATGGCGTAGTGGGGGTAACGCAGTCGCCTCGTAATCACAGGGTCCCGGGTTCGATACCCGGTGGAGGCACATTGCACAGTGGTTCGGATCCCACTTTAAACTATAGGTCCAGTCCCGATTAGTCTAAAGTGGACTTAAAACAACATTTCAATTCAATTCAACGAGTCAATGGGAACTTCCTCGACAGCATAGTGCCCTCTATTGTAATATGCCTCATCTTTGCCAATTATGGATCGTACGTAATCAATATTTTACAACCAATGCAATTTTCTAGCAGAAGATAATTTTTAATACATCATATTTAATGAAAATATAATCCAAAGTTAAAAGAAACGTGAGTTTCGCGGAACTTAGCGTATACTCTCCCGAAATTTTGTAACTACAGCACTGACCTTTCCTATTAGTATTTATATACTTTGAACAATTATTACAAACACATGTACTGCTTTGAAATGTTTTAGTATACGAAAAGAGACTAAAAGTTTACACACACATATATCTTTTGTTTGCCATCTTGTCTCCGAGATAAATTTTTTGATAAAGAACACATGTTAACATCCACCTTACAAACAGATAAGGTTGGGAGAGAGATAGCGTTATTCTCTTATTTTGTGCAAAAAATTAGTTTAATTTTTTTGTTATTCTCCTCCAATTTTTTTAAAATACTACTTGAATCGGCACAATTAAATTTGATTTTTCATGCTAAGATTTCTCTTTCAGCGAGTGGGTCCACATCTGGAAATATATTTCGGGAAGGGTCCTCACATATTGATTGATTTGCTTTATTTTACTTCGCTTTTTGGGCCACTTTTGGCTAATTTGCGAAGATGGCGATGAGTGATGATATGATGAAATTGATGAACGGATACTCACAAACATCCATGTCCAGGCCAGGATTCGAACCCGGAACCCATGGTCCTCACATGTTAACTAAGTTTCTAACATATGAGAAATTAATTTTATTGTTAAGAATAAAAAATAATAATAATGCTCCGCGGTAGCTCAGTCGTTGTTGGCCTCTGTGGCGCAGTGGTTAGCTTAGCGCGCTACGATGCCAGAGGTCTCGGGTTCGAATCCAGGTTTGGACATGGATGTTTGAATTTGTCGAGGAATATTACCGCATACGGACATTCCTTTAAAAAAAAACAAAGTCGTTAGGGCGTCTGACTACCATGCGAGAGACCCGAGTTCGATCCCCGGCGGGGGACAACCGGGATATTTTCCACCTGTTCAAGCGGCTCCGGCGGCCACCCAGCGTTGTATAAAGTGGGTACCTGTAGGAAACTCGGAGGGTTAAAGGCGGCCTGGGGTGTGGTGGTGATCACATCACCCGCACCTTCGGCCGTGAAGAAGAAAGTGTGGGGCCCTAAATTCACACCCCCTATACGCTTTCATGGCGTGGGGGAAAGCACAGGGGAGCACTTTACTTTGCTTTTTTATTATTGATATAAGTTAATATTATTGTTATTATTACTCGAATAGGTAAAAAAAGATGGCGTAATAGGTATCACAGAATACATTCATATCTAGTTTATTTTTAGTTAATATCACTAAAATATGTGTATATGTAGCTACTCTACCAAGAAAATTATTGTCATAATTGAAAAACTTAATATTTATAAATAACAAATAATTTGTTAATTTGACCTGATAAGAAGTAAAGTCTCTGATTGTTATGTTACTATTAGCGTATGCATTAATTTTCGTGTATGCTGTCAATGCAAACCTGGTCCACATTAGTTGAATCATTGTTGTGTAAATTCGGCGGAAATAAGTGAACTCCATATGGTAAATGAAATCAACAAATCGTAAATAAGTATTCTTATTATTTAATTTTAATACTGGCATTTTTTTCGGGGGTGTCCGAATCCCATGGACCCCATTCTAGATACGCCCTTTGTGGAGATGCCGGAATAACATCTGGTGAGGCAGTCACATTAAGTATACACCTAATTACCAAGCAAAAATGCATATTCAGTCTAAAACAGCATGTATTCATCGAGTTTACCTTGCTTTTGGTTCCTTGGGTGAAACTGGGGGCAGGTCGACCAGAGGGGTATCCGCCCACAGCCTCTTCTCTGGTTCCATCACTGCTTACTTGGATTTCATTTGGTTAATTTGCGTCGCTTTTCTGTCTATTTTAGGTAATCACGACGATGAAATGATTGGTGATTGTAGATGAGATAAATGGACAATCGCAAACGCCAGGGAAACCGGGTTTGAATCCCTGTCCGGGCATGGGTATTCTTTGTCCCTTCAGCAATTTCATCATATCATCAGTAATCCTCATCGTCACGTTTAACCAAAAGTGGAAGAGAAGAGACGAAAAATAACGTAATTCAATTCAATTCATCAACAACTGAGAGAGTAGGTACTCTGTGCCTGTACTCAGCTTTTCTATTCTTACGAAAGGACCACAATCTCCAGTAGTTCCTCAATTTTTTTCCTATAACTAATCATGGATGCACAACAGATATCGTAACGAACTGCAAGGTTCGTGGGATCTTACCAAGAATCTTAACCATTATGCTCGGGTGATGTAGCTTTGTCATTCATTCATCCTCACTGGTGAGCACTCGCCCTTGGCAGATAACTTGATGATAATGGGCGAGAGGTTACTTTTACACATGAAATGGCACAACACTAAGAATCTGGGTTTATATCTTCTAGTTTAGATCAACATGGTTAGAGAAGGATGTTACCTGTCTATTCGGTGATGAAGAGTTCCTCGGAGAAGACTCTTAGAATTGCGCTATGCAGGCTCGCTCAAGCTCCCCGATGTTTCTCGTTCCTAGACCCAAAGCAAAAGACCCCACGTCGCCCGTTGCACTCTAACTTATCCTTTCTTCCACCACCGGTGACGTGCACTGAGGAGTAGCTAGTCTAGCAGAGATAGATTAATCAATCTCACATCTCTAATTATTTTCAAATCACAATATTTATTGTCTTGTTAAAGCCACAGTTCATATGCAACACTTTCTTTTTCACGCCCTTCTCGTCCCTTGGTGTGATGCGCGGGCAAAACTGGCCTAGCTCGCTCTTCTTCTGCCTTAGCAGTTCCAGGTAGAAACGGGTTTCCGAAGGGAAAGGGAAGATTTGTGCCTCTACCTCCCTTGCCCCTCGCTAACGCTCCAATGGTTGAAAGCCCGTGCTTTCAGGTCCCTCAGTCTATCTCCTATAGGACAGATAGGGGATTGGTTTCCATTCGATTCCTTTGTAAATCCTCTAAAGAACTCAAGGGAAAATTTTCTACAGTACTTATGTTCTCTGTATTTACACAACATTTTACACGTTGTACAATATGTATGTATAATATGGGATGTAGTTTTATTGTTTATGAAATGGGAACGTGTTATGTGCAGACAATAATGTTATGTTTTCTTTATCTTTATTTTTTTTTTCAAATATGGAATATATAATGATTAAATTACAAATATTTGCTCAGGCTCTCTCTCGCTCTCGTTTTAGTAGTGTTTTTTTTTTTAAATATACTAATCTCTTTTTGCCTCCAACAGATGTATTTATTTGGGCAAGAGAACGCACATTCATATTGTTGTTGGTTTGATTTATTTTACTTCGCTTTTCTGTCACATTTGGTTATCACGAAAATGAGGATGATGTGATGAAATTAATGAAGGAACCTCGAACAATCCAGGCCGGGATTCGAACCCGTGATGAGCGTGCATTCTTGTTCCTGTGTTGTACTCTGCAGTGAATAATGAAATAATTTGAAATGAAAAATGTATCTCAGAACTCAAGAAGCCAAATTAATATTATTGAAGAAACTACAAAAAAGTGTGTTTTGTTTCCTGTTTTGTTTCTGTGCATAAAGTGGACTTAAAACACCAAATCAAATCAACCAACCTTGGGGGAGTGGTTATCACAGCGCGCTAGGACACCTAGAGTTCCGGGTTCGAACTCCGACCTGGGCATGGGTGTTCTTTGTGTTTGTCCCTTCATTAATTTATCGTATCATCTTCGCAATTCACCAAGCTGTGAGAAAAAAGCGACGCTAAGTAACAAAAATCAAGTCAAATCATTGATTGATTGCTTGATTTGGTTTATTTTACTTCGCTTTTCCGCCACTTTTGGCTAATCGCGAAGATAATACAATATAATTGATGAAGGGACACACTCAAAGAATACCCATGGCCAAGCCGAGATTCGAACCCAGGATCTCTCGCTTAGTAGTCAAATCAAATCTTTTTTATTTTCGAATGGGAGTGGGGGTTACGTGTACTTTTTTTTAGTACTCATTCATCATTTTGCAATCTTTTCCTGTTACTGACGTTCTATTTTTAGGAATACTGGGCCCTAAAGGGGGGAGGGGTATGAGCCACACCAACCCCCCTTGAGCACGCCACTGATTGCTACCCCAAGTGTCGACGTCACCGCACGTCACTGTCCACCACCTTGTTATTGCTCCCTAATACCAGTTGATCAGCAACTTAATTCCAATCAACCAGGAGGATTGATGTAATACTGACCTAGCATTCTTTGAATGCTTGAGAGAGTAACGGCCGACGAAGGAGGTTATTGCTTTTGACTTGCTACTTTTCTCTAATCAGGGGAACCTGTTACGATATGAATGTTACAAGTTCGTAAACATTCAAAAGGAAATTATAACAGACAAGCGTATGTTCTTGAAATTCGATTTATAGAAAGTCCATAGGTTGGCAACTTTCCAAAGATCATCTCTAATGTTTCTTGAGTACTTGCTTTCTTCATACCCTCGAAGTTATTCATATGGAAATCGAGCACATGCACACACTTTCACGTCACATTTCTGCCACTGTTTGCTAATCGCGACAATGAGGATGAATAACTATTAGTAGAAATACATTAAGACACTCACACGGCCCGTAAATACGTGCCTGCGTATTGTAAATGACAGTTGACATACGTATAATAATAAAATGTACATTTGTGTAAATCTGATTGTTGTCGAAAACTTTTCAGCCACCCTGTTAAATTATATTCTGTTTTGATCGGCGGAGTGCCCAAATTCCCATAGCTTAGAAACTGATCTTCTTTAATGCTCTTCTTGTACAATTTCAGCTATCCAATCTTTATGAAACAACGTGCTGGAGCCGGTAAGGGGGGGGGGAGGGGCGGGCTGTTTTTTCCTCTGACTACTGTTCCCAGACTTAACGTGTCCATCGTCGAATGCGCCTTATTTCTTCACCAACGACAAATCAAGAACCTGGAAGACAGTGATGATTTATCGGTGTTGGGTGGTTGTACAAACATTTGTACTTTTAAAAAGGAAATTGTAATTGTTGCTTGTGTCACCACTGATTCAGAGTGCAAAATTCCTCAAGAGGGCCATACATAAACCACACACACATACATATTTTATTAATATCGTCGGTTCTTAATCTTTCATTCCCCACAGGAAGAATATCTTTCGTTGTTACGTGGTGACCTCCAGGACTTAAATTCAATATTTATTTAAAGTTGATAGTCAAGAGGCTTTATTATTATTATCAAATAAAATGTATCACTGCTTATATTTTTATGTTAAATGATAATAACGGTAATATTGAAGAGAGAACAATATTTCTGTAGAGCACATATTATACACTATAGTGTATAAAGGAAGATATCAAGGCAGCTTTGTGTATGTATGTGAACCGTCTCTAATGTGGATTTTGTAATAGTAGCTTTTATATTGAGATGTTTTGTATTGTGAATCATTTCTAATTTTGATAAAAACTATAAAAACTGTTGACAAGTTGTTTAATTTTTGAACATTTGAATTTTTAAATCGGTTTGCTTAATAAGTGACAGTATATTTCTTTCGTACCTTCGCAACAGGTGTAAAAGCTCTTCATTCAAGACTTCGCGGACCCACAGGGCATTGTGGCCCCTTTGTGATCCGCGGGTCACAGGTTAAGGACCACTGGTATATGCAGGGCCGCGTATAGCGGCAGAGGAGGAGGAGGGAAATCGAGTGGTGAAAGGTTAGGGTTGCCAACCGTATGGTCCTGACTGTACATGTACGGACGTACATCCAGACCTTAGTCCGTACGATAAATGCACGGCTTGTCAAAATTTGCACTTCCTGCTTTATCCCTAATATTTCCCTAAGAAATTCTTAAAGAGTCCGTTTGCCATGTGCGTACGATTTTATCATTTTCAAAAGTTTGCAACGCTGCCAGAGCGAAGCAGGGAAAGCGGGTCACTCCAGTCGTCTATTACGCAATCCCGTTTCTCTCACTGTTCATTGGTGGAGCCGCCTCGCGTCACTACTTGCACAGAGACTTGTTCTCGTTCGCCTGCTCTACAGTTAGCTGGTACAGGGTATAATTGAAGCTGGCCCCACTGGCATTGGTGTTCTTTAGTTCCTCTTCATCAATTTCACGCAACTGTTATTCATCCTTACCGTTGCGATTAGCCGAAAGTGACCGAAAGGCTTGCTAAATAAGCAAAAGACAAATTCCTCTCCGCAACTTAGAAATAGGCTTGCTAACTCTTATCGTATTAATTCCGGAAAATTCTTAACTCATCCTACCTCTAGTTTGATGGTTTGAAAATTCCTATGCCAAGAAGACTCAACATTATAAGATAGTTTGCAGACTACAATGTACCGCGATTTTGCAGTGAATGAATAAACCAAATGCAACTACAACATTCAGCAAAATCGTAATATTAATTACACATTATAGTTATTTGTACCGTTATTTTCGACAAAAGTTATAGTTATTTATTGTTAATATATATAGTTCCGTTGTTTTGTATTCACCGTCAACATATTAAAACCGAGGAAAAACTAGTTTCCAATAAATCACGACTTTTAGTAGTGTGTGAATTTTTTGCAGTCTGTTAATTTAAGTATCTCGACACATTTAAAAGGTTATTGATACGTATCACTGACAGCTTTTAAAATTAATGAATGAATGAATGATTTTAAAATTTTTGGTGCATCAGTCACATGATACGGGGTCCAGCCCTCTTACCTTGTCTAAAATATAACTAATAACACAACTGTAATGTTTGAGATTAAAATATTCTGACTTCAGTTAAAAGTTGAGGCTATAAAGGAGCACTCAGCACAAACAAGACAACACATACACAGTCCTACGAAGATTATACTGACCGTAGGTTCAGATACCAGGGCCTCGTTAGTTTGCAAAATGCAGCCCAGGGTGTACTACGTTGAAGTGAGGTTCACGTTTGGGTGTAGAGTGAGATTACTTTCGTAACATCTCTGGGTGTTCTACATTTGCAGCTTGGGAGCGAGTCAAAAGGTTCGAAGGTTCCAATCAAGAAGCGATCTGCTGACGTCATCTCAACCGAGCACCTATCGCTAACTCTCCCGCTCACGATCTACACTATTGGTAGGCTCGCTTGCTGGACTCGCACAGGAAGCTGGAGATGTTTTGAAAGTAATCGGACTATACCCTTACACTTCCTTTTAAAATTAAGATATAAATTATAAGTACATATAAGAAGATAAACTTTTGTAGAATTAAGTTGCAAAACACATTTATTGCTAGCATAAGTGATCCAAATATGTACAGCGTGTAACAAAAGTCCGGGAACACTTTAAAAAAATATATTATAGCCAAACGAGTAGCATTACAAAATAAAGTACATCATTTCAAAGAGTAAAGTTGTAAGTTTTTTTCTCATTGCAGGTGTTACGTGTAGTTCCATATATCGTCGCTAGGTGGTGTCATAATCAAGATGGCGCTTTCTGGAGCTGAGAACGCTTTCTGCGTGCTAGAATTTGACAAAACAAAGAGTGCAACGGATGATTTTTTTTATGAGATTATGTAAAGGACCATGTATATGTCTCTCCTCTTCCACGTGATGTTGTTGAACTCAAAAAGAGAATTGAACAAGTAACAGCCACAGTCTCGGAAGACATGTTGGGCCGTGTGTGGGAAGAGTTTGATTATTGCGTCGACACACATGGTTCCCACATAGAGTGTTTGTAAAATGAGTGTTGTTGAAAAACACTTACAACTTTACTCTTTGAAATAATGTACTTTGTTACTTTGTAATACTACTCGTCTGGCTACAATAATTTCTTTAAAGTGTTACCGGACTTTTGTTACACGTTGTACAAATATTTTAATGTTGAAGTAGCTTCATTGTAAATTAGCATACGATAAGAATAAGTCACAGAGCGGCTACTTACCTCGAAACGTGATAAAGATTTTTCGTTGTGTAAAATATCTTAACGTATATTCAAATTATGAAATATCATGCTCACTACGGAATTCTCAAAGATTTCCTGGAGAATGTATGTAACTCCGGGACGCTCCCGGGTATTCCGGAAGGGTTGTCAAGCCTACTTCGAATGGTAAAAACAAAGCGAATGAAATGAACTGAAATGCAAAGTGAATTCAATACCTGCCAATTTATTTATTTTTTCTAGAAAAGTTGGACAAAAAAAAGGAGGTTACGACCTCCACCCTCATCCGTCGGCACGCCAGCTCATCCTTTTGTTACGAATATAGCAAAAGCCACAACTTTATCGTGGGTGTACACATAGACGATGCAACAGTTCTGGTGATATTTTCGCCGTAGGAGTTGGCAACCCTGCGCCGAAGCCGCAAACCTGAACGAATGCAGCGAGACCTGTGCAGATAGCCGAGTGCACTCGTCCTGGTAACATGTGGCGGAAGAGGCGGCTAGTTCGCGTCGCATTGCTCGCCTTCGTAGCTATCGCCGTGTTTTACTATTCGACGCAGGCGCATATGCTTCGCTACCGCAGACGAAAAGTAAGTCCACAGCAATTTCTTTCTGATATGAAGACCTTTTTTTTTCTCTCCATTGTTTTGGTAAATTTTCTGATTTATTTGTGGTTAAATTTGACTGTGTGTTTGCTTTTCCTATCTTGAGTTGAAAATCCTGGATGAAAGATTTTCCATTTCTTGCGCGAAAACACCTGTTCGCTTTCCGTGCATACAAGGAACGCCAGAACACGCCGGAAGTAGGGAATTAAGTAACTGATAAAAAATGTTCATAAATTAAAGAGTTGTAGCTAGTCCAATCTCTCCCTAACTGGTTTATTAAATATTTTGCTGGTAATTATACATTCAGTTAGTTATTGTTGATTATAATTAATCCAACAATGCGAATTAAGTATTTTTTTTGCTTGGGGGATACCCATTCAGTGGCGTATTTGTGATTTCATTTTGGGAATTAAGTTTTTTCTTTGCAAATTTGCGGTTCCTACTTAGAACAGTGGTTCTAACCTGGATCATTAAATGTTTTGATATCATTTACACGTCATTTAGAAACAGTCAGGGTGCGAAATCCTGGTGGGGAAGGGGGGAGTTCCCCCCCCCAACAATCTTGACCTAAAAAATCCAACCCCCAAAATTTCCCGGGGTGAGAGCTTGTAACAAAAAAATTAAGCAATTAGTATTTACTTCTTATGTACTTTACTAAGGATAATATGGAAAACACACAAAACAGTGAGTACAGAATGCTTTCTCTCTTTTTCAAGAGATTATTACTCTGTCTACACCAATAACAATACGCGTGCAATAAAAGAAGAATGCAAGTCAAACATAATTATAAATTATAATAGTTTTGTATTAATACAAAAACTAAACAAAAGCTTCTTCATAACAAAACTATTTCGTAATTTATTGACATCTTTAACCAGTTAGTAAAGAATTAATTTGCTACTTTACACATATCTGATATCTGTATAAAAGTAACGAATTAATTACTTTATGTGTATTTAATAATAATGTTTTTTTTTAAAAATATTTAATTATTTTACTATTATATTTAATAACATTATAAATATCCATATTATAATAATTTATGTATGTATGTATGTATGTATATATATATATATATATATATATATATATATATATATATATATATATATATATATATATATATACATACACACACACACATACACACATATATATAGGGGTGTAGATTAAGATTTTCTTCCCCCCCTTCCAGTCTTCAATGATTTCGCACCCTGTAAACAGTATATTTATATCTTAAGAAGACCAAAACTCATGCACAAAAAGAGATATCGAACTAGTAACATCGAAAACTTGTCCAAATTATTATTGACAAGTTCACACTTAATTAACGTCCATCTAACCTAACTACAAGTTTCTTGTGAAATATTAGCACTATGCCATGAAAACATTTGCGGAAAAAAGCCTGCTGTTGGCTTGGCTCGGTGAGGTTATCAGTTTCATCCTTGAGGTGCTTCAACATTCAGGCTATTTGGTCCCTTTTGACCAATATGCATTCAGATTGAGCTGATAATTTTTTAAGTCCACTTTATGCACAGTAAGGCTAATTGAGACTGTACCTACAGCTTAAAGTGGAATCCGAACTACTATGTGCCTACACCGGGTATCGAACCCGGGACAAGGCAACGACGCTACCACTGCGTTGGGTTCGATTCCAGGTGGAGATTCGTATCCTCCTTTATAGGTTCCTTCCCGATTAGCCTATCTGAGCATATTGGAGACTTATATCAACTTTGTTAATGACAATTAAGGCTAATCTGAGTAGGCAAAGTAATAATAGCAAATGACCAGAGTGAATATTGTTGAAATAACATCTTGCAGAAACTTAAATTAGCAAGTTTTTCGCGAAAGTTGGGTTTACAGGGGCACGCAGACTTACAATACGCAACCAAACAGAGACTCGGGGCTAGACTCAGCCTTAGGGATTCGCGAATTTCGTTTCGATTGAATTAGGTTGTTTTACATAAACATTCTGCTCCCACTTTTGGCAAATCTGGACCAGGAGAGCCGATTTCGCATGACTTCGGGCAAACTGAAAAGAATTAGTGAAAATATTAGTTTGTTTTCCAGAACTAAAGACTGCTATAAGAATAAGTTTTCAGGTTTGTTTACTCATCCCTTCCTGCGCTCTTGTGATCTGATGATCTACATGTACCTTTCGTATAGATGGCACGTTTACTTGGTTAACGTCCAAGATCTATGGAGAGCCGCCGCCACGAACGTGGGTGGGGATAAACAGCGGGCAAGTTGTTTTCGTCCAATCACACTCAACCTTCAGCCAATGGGCGCAGCTGTCATTCTGCTCGTCTACTCCCCGTGGAGTCTCAGTCACGTGACTGCGGATACGCTGTTGCCGTAGTTTGCAACTTCGATGTGGAGACCGTGGGAAGGTGCTTTGTGCGCGGAGGGACAAGGTGGCGTAGAGTAGATGTGTGGTAACACTTTGCGTTGAATGTGATTGTTGCAGCTGGTGGGCGTGCTCCGTGGACTTCAAAGCCAGCCGGTCGTTAACGTAACTAGCGCGTCGACTATATGAGTAACCTCACTGAGGATTAACGGGAATTTTTTTTTTTTTTTGGTTTAATTTACTTCGCTTTCCTGCCACTTTTGGCTAATCGTGAAGACGAGTACGGGTGATCATCATGCGCGTGCACTTCGGTCCAGCAAGGCCAGCGATGCTGGCACACAACATAACTGTTACAAAATTACTTCCTTAACTTTTAGTTTTTCATTATTTCTTCCTTCTTGCCTCAACAGAATCAACTTGCAAGCCTCCAAGGTTCGTCCTTTTCCAATATGGGGCCATCAACACCCACTCATGGCGTGTTGACAAAACATCTGCGGAACACAACACCACCAAGGCCCCGAAACATCAACAGGCGACCTTGAAGTATCCAATGGGAGGGTACGTTATTTGCAGGGAAATTTTGATTTCCAATCGGTAAGGGCTGAAAGAAAACCAGAGTGTCACCGGTTCAGTTAGTTATGTCCTCGGTGTTGCCAACTGCACGATTAAATGTCCTAAGTGTCAGCGATGTAACATATCCACCAAGCTAGTTAAAATTTATATTCATAAATAAACTATATAGTTTCAAAACACAGGAGAAACACAAAAATATGATTGCTGACATACGGGTGACTTATTCCATGTGATGATAAACGTTTCCGAGCGTTCGGTCTATTAACACAGCTAACATGTCCATGTTCACATCCGCCAAATAGAGTTGGTAAAACTCGTTGGCCGCGGTCACACTTTTTCCAAGCGCTTTGCGAGGTGCAAAGTTATTGTTTTTCGAGCGGGTGAATTTCTAATTGTTTGCTTCAAAAGCTTTAGTGTTGGCATTGTTTACTATTTACTACGGAAAGAACTACGTGGTGCCAAAGTGGATTTGTGAATATTGCAATGTGTGAAAATCTTGGAAATTGTTTCAATTATCCGCGATCGTCTGTTGCATTAAATACGTTTGACAACAGACCAACTGAAATTTGAATAAAGGAACTGCGCCAGGACATTCATCTTTCCCCTTAGAGACGTTAAGGAAACAGTATCAGGTAGAGTGCTAATTTTTTTAAGTATAACGTACCATGTAGAAGCAATTAATTCTTGATTTTCCTAGTTTTTCGAGATCTGCTTCCCCAACGGAAAATGTCATCGCGCGCCACTGGTGATGATATGATGAAATTTATGAAGGGGGACAAAGAACACCCATCCAAGGCTGAGATTCAAACCCTGGATCCTTTATGTCGAGAGGTTATCTACGAAATGAATAGATAGTTTGGGGGGAAAAAGCCCACCAATGTTTTTGATAGTTATTGTGTTTCTGTCAGTCTAAAATAAAAGTGCGTATGATGCCAAAATATCTAGCTACGGTGCTCTTTTCAGGCCTGTATTCCATATGCCCTTTATGTAATTTCAGACATGCTGCATGATAAACACGAAAGTAACCTTTGAACGATACATAAAAGAGGGTAAATGATTCAATTTGAACTGTTTTCTCGATTTACGAGATGGTCGTGCCTTCAAAGGGACCGAAGCAGACGGGGACATGCACACATGTGTAGTAATGTATGCTAAGGAGTGCCAAGGGGCGTCCGCGTGGGGTGGTTATTACACGCGCCCCTTTCCCAACCGCGTTCTTCCTAAGAAGGTCCACTTTGGGCTCCCTTGCTAATCAGCGGGAATCCAATACATCAAGGCGTGTTCCGGCGGAACGCCCACTGGAAATCGAAACTGGAATCTTTTGATTACGAAGCCCAGCAAGAACGACCTGGCTGTAATGTAAGGAGGGCCAGGGTTGAGAAGTAACGTAACGCGTTTTCGGCCCTTGTGTTAGTAACGCGTTACGGGAATTGCCAGCGTAATTGTAACCATGTTGCGTGGCTGCTTACGCAATCAGGATAAAATGACACTTTAGTCTAGTCGAAACAATGCTTCTTCAAACAGAAAAAGCGCCATTAACATTTTATTTTTTTTACTTCAGTGACCGCAACACGCTGTTCAATCACACGCTGCATATGTTGTTTAGACTACGTGCATATTTCGAGACGAGAGCGAGGCTTGCCGTTCGAGACCGAGACGAGAAGCATCCGGATGTTTACAACTCGAGACGATACTTTGCAAAGAAATTCAGAAAATTTGTCTTACGTCCACTTGATGCTCAGACAGACTAAGCTGGACTGGACCTACAGTATGAAGTGGGATCGAATCCTACGTGCAATGTGCCTCCACTGAATATCGAACCTGGGAGTCCTTCATTATGGGTCAGCAAAATAGGCATGCGCACGGGGGACAAAGAGGGGGCAATTGCCCCCTCTAATCATGGATGTTTGCAATTTTTTCCAGGGAGAGGCAAGCAAGGTATTTTTCCAGGGGGGTAATAGAGTCACATTGTCCCCATTATAATGTTACCCTCTCAAAAAACACCTCTTGAGTTTGAAAATATCACGTTCTTGCATCCCCATTAATGTAAATTACTATGACTGAAATCAAATTATATGTGTGAAATATGTATAACGTTGAGGCTGACATTCATTTTCGTGGCGATAGGTGTAGCTATCCCCCCGTCCTCTTTCCGAACGTCCATTGTTCCTATATTCTTTCACCTAGAAATTTAGTGCAGAGGGATCTTATCGCCGTTATTAAACGATATTATATTCTTGAAGAAAATGAAGTATTTTCAAACCGATTAAAGTTCCAAGCAACTACGGGGGAGGGGTGCATTATTTCCTACGTAATTGAACTATGCCGTTTCCTTCCCTAGCAAATTTCGTGTTGTTAAGAGTATCGCGTGCTTTATTCGTCTATGTTGCTGCAGTTCTATAAATATACGTACGTGTATATATATTACGCCTAAAATTTTTTGTGGGTTCGGGCACACACTATATACGCCCTTGTTTTGTACCCATCAATACAATAAAACAGTGAGATGAAATGAGGTTTTTCATTCCCGACTGAGCTTTCATAGTCCCCCCCTCAATCAGAGGGTCTGAGCACGCATATGGGCAGCAACGTTACCACTACGGCATCAGGGAGGTGTTCGTTACTTTGTGTTAATTGCATTACCTTGATAAATTCGTAACTAGGGAATGTATTTGCCACGATGGAACATGCTTTGTTGTGGTATTTTAAACTTGCGCATGTAAAGTGCCCAGTATTTTCGAAAGGGGTGGGTTACGTATGCTTTTCCGTATGTTCCTGGCCTTAGCGTTTTTTTTTTCTGGAATATTTGACCGGGGGGGATTGGTGTGACTCCCACCAACCCTTCTTGGGCACGCCACTGTACTTGTGGAAACAATTAATGTCCTTATGACAAAGTAACTGTAACTCTGCTAGAGTCGGGATGATCCTCGGCCACCGTGGCGGAGTGGTTAGCACAGCGCGCTACGACTCAAGGATCTCGAGTTGAATACTGGCTAAGACTTGGATGTTCGTGTTTGTCTGTCCTGGTGAAAACTGAAGATTGAACGCGAGAAATAGCAAGAAGAAATGAGTTCGTCTTTGTTTTTAAAGTCTACTTTATGGACACATAGGCTAATCGGGACTAGATCTACAGTTAAAAGTGAGATCCGAACCACTTCTCGCCTCCACCGAGTATCGAACCTGGAAACCCTTGATTACAAGGCGACGACTACACCAAGGAGACCAGCAGTAAGAAGAATGACAAATAAGATATGTAAAGTGTGATATTGTTAAACAAAATCTGTATGGCGCCTAACTAACACACCGGAGACCCAGATTCGATTCTCGGGATTGTTGATTTCAGATGGGAACTTATCAGGCACTGTCTTTGCTCTGGGGTTCATCCGGCATCTAATGAGTTAGCCCTGGAGAGTAAAAGTGCCCAGAGCGTGTTATCTGTCTTTCTATCTCTCTCTCTCCCTCCTTGTATTTCTATCTCTCTCTTTGTTTTTGTATCCGTATCTCCGTCTCACCCCCCCCCCCCTTCTCTCTCCTTTCCTCATAACACTATGGACCCAAAACGCAGAACTGTAGTTGCAGAGTGGACATGAAATTTTACTGATACTGACCATAATCAGACATGCACCAATAGCATTATTGCCTACTGAACCTAGGCCTAAACCTGACTCTGCTTATTCACCCATTAAGCAGCAGCTGTGAACCATGTGGGTTGTCACTTATAACAAGAAAACGTGCATGATACGTGTGAAAATTGTCATCTAAAAAGGTGAGATGTGCAGGAAAAAAGGTAAAATTTATAGGGAAGGAGGGAATATTGGCACCGAAAATAGTGAGATATGCACAAAGAGGGAAAATGTACACCTAAATGGTTAAAATGTGCAGGGGAAGAGGGGAAATGGACACTTTAAAGGGGGAAATACAGTATAAGACATAACATAATATTTTATAAAGTGTTTTAACTCAAGGAAATCTTGAGATAACAGTTACAGTGTCTACAGAAAAAAAAAGTGCGAGTACTTCGCTCGGTGAGGCTTGGAAAAAGCCTTTTTCGTACAAGAAACCACTTGAAATTTCACAATGTAGACTCACATATTGACAATCGCAAATGCTGAAGTAGTTAAACTTATGCAAGTCGCAAGAGACATACGTAATGCAATTTCATTTCCCTTAAGGCATTGCATAATGTTGGTCTTGCGCCGGTCATGTCTGGGTCAAAAGCTCTCTTCCCTTTCGGAAGATCCAGAGTCCACGCAGGGATCTTTCTCTAAACTCTTTTAAATTTCCCTTGGGGCAGCCGCAACCTGAATCACTTTGTAAGACAAAACTAGATGAATGCAGAAGAAAGGATTCGAATAAGTGCTTCTTCGCTTAGGCCTAGAGAGCGCGGTGGTGACGAGAAAAGTGATATTAAAATCTCAGTCCGCCCCAGGAGTCTGTAGAGGAAGGCCGCGCATAACGTTACAAAAGGGGAGAAAGCGAGTCGGCGGAGCAAGAGGAAACGGCTGGTATACCCTGTCCCAACTATCTCTGGAGCAAGGCCGCGCATAGCGGCAGAGAAGGGGAAGAAATCGAGTGAGTAGAGCGAAGCAGTACACGCTGCTGCGAAGGCTGGTAACTGCAGTCGCTCCCCCTCCACGCAATCCCGTTCCCTCACGCGTTTATTGATCGAGTCCTCTCGGAGTTACTGCTTACGCAGACTTGCTTTCGTTCACTTGCTCCACAGACTCCTGCCGACCTCCGTGGCGGAGTGGTTAGCACAGCACGCTACGACGCCAGGGGTCCGTCGATGGAATCCCGGCGGAGGCATTGATGTTCTTTGCGAGTGTACCTTCATCAATTTCATCATATCATGACTCATCCTCATCGTCCCGATCAGCCAAAAGTGGCAGAAAATCAACGTAAAATAAGCTAAATCAATCTACAGATACCTTGGACAGAGTATAAGGAAATTCTCAAAATGTGTCTCATATTTATTTTGCCAGTACTACGGATGTATGTACAAGTGTGGTACGCATGGAACATTAAGTAGACATTAATAAAAGAGAGATTAGCGGATCAAAATATAACATGAAATAGACAATAAGATATAAAATAAACACTAAAAGAGGAAAATTGAGATTTGTAAAAGAAGAAATAAAGAAACTTCCAACTAAACGAGAGATAATATGCATTAGAAAGACATTAAAAAGAAATTGGGGACTTCAAGACGAAAAATGATTATGAGAAAGAAGAGGGAGGGAATAGCATTGAAAATAGAAAGGAACAGGATAAGTGGGAAAATTAACACCTAAAATAGTGAGTTGTGCAGAGAAAGATGGAAAATTGCCAGTTAAGAGGTGAAGTGTGCAGAGAAAGAGGTAAACATTATCATTTAAAA
The DNA here is from genome assembly GCF_977018435.1 of Lepisma saccharinum. Lineage (NCBI taxonomy): Eukaryota > Metazoa > Arthropoda > Insecta > Zygentoma > Lepismatidae > Lepisma > Lepisma saccharinum. Next base: position 35,257,775 of record NC_139235.1, on the reverse strand, counting down.
CAGGAAAATATGCAGGAAAAGGGAAAATTAGTACTTTAAACAGAGAAGTGTGCAGGAAAAGAGGAAAATTCCCATTTACGGGGGTGAAATGTGAAAGAAAAGAGAAACAATTGTCACTAGTAACAGTAATCGAGATAAGTGGGAAAATTGTGAGCGTAAAAGAGTGAATTATACAGGATAATAAGGGAATTGTCACTTTAAAAAAGGAAATGTGTAGAAGAAGAAATACTTTCAATTTAAAGGGGATGGCATTCAAGAAACGAGAAAAAAATTGACACTGAAAATTAAACATGAGCACTAATGAAAGGAAATAAGATACTAATACACTGGACAAACTTGGTTCCGCAGAGAAAGCAGTGTCATTTGCACCCCTAAGTCCCACCATACCAGTCAGAATTATGTTCTACTTCCCTTGTCTACAGACACTACTGGTACGATATTTTACCCTAGTTTATCACGAATGTGGCACAAGATACATCAATTTCATAATCTGTGCTAATTCTTCAAAATACTGAGATAGTAAGCATTCAATCTCATATCAAACGGTAGATAAGTGTCAGTGTTTACAGTGGTGGAGAAAATGTCAGTTACCTTTGCTTTTTCTCCTGAAGGTTTGCGTGTTCCCAGTGTTTCTTTTGCAAAGAAGATTAATGGGAATTGAAGGAATCTTCTGGATTCTCATCCATCGAGAACATAGGCATAACTTGGCGGGAGCAAGGGGGTGGGGAGCACTTGCCCTCCCAAAATTTAAAGGTTTATGAAAATTTACAACTATTGGTACTTTTATTAACCTCCTGGAATCTGAAGAGTAACTAGTATTTTTTTATGATTTTGTAATAGTTACAAATAGTCATGGATGATATTTTTATGAACTTGAAAACGTTTTGATTCTGCCCCTCCCCCCCTCTTTCCTCCCAGATAGGTTCCAAGTTAGGAGAAACGCTCTAAACAGAGTGTGCAAAGTCGCCTCGGTGGAAGAGCGAAGTTCCGGGTTAGAGCCCCGGCTTGGGCATGAGTGTCTTTGTGAGTGTCCCTTCATTACTTCCATCTATTTAGCACTCATTCTTATCTTCGCGATTAGCGAAAATGGGATGAAAAACGAAGTTAAGTAAGCAAAAGACAAAGAGATATTTGCGCAAGTTTTAACCAGTTGACATTTAGTTATCAAGTGTGATCAAATTTGTTTGCCCGAATTACTTCATCTCCAAAGTTTATCTTGTTTCCAAACGTCCTAAAAGAAAGAAAAGAGCGAGTTGTTCACACAAGGGAGAGTCAAGTTAAATCGTTATAAGTCCGACAAAAATTACAGGACAGACTGTAAACAGTTCATATTTACATGAGGTACCCACTGTTCCTTACGAAACGACATCAAGGCTGCAACACTGATCAAGTAAGATTCACAATACCATTCTTGTCATTTTTAAGATGACGCTTCCTGCATACACATGCACCAGCAAAGAGCAATGGTTTCTTACCATCTGGAAGCCTAAAACTTATATACATTCTACGACAAATGAAAATTCAATCTCTCTCTGCATGCTATTGGGATTTTACCCGGTGGTCCGGCCCTGCTCATACGTGAGTGCACATTCCAAATATTCTTCTTCTTTAGCTATACAGGTACTAACTCAGACTTGAAAATATTGAAAATATACGTGGATAAGCAATGTGTCTATCCTAAATTGCAGCGAACTTGTGCAGAAACGTACCAGTTAAAGAACAAAAATAAATTAAGATCTTAATTTGACTCATGTAATATAATAAGTTAATTTTGCCATAGGTGAAACAAGTTGTTCGAAACATGTAATGAAGGGATTGGATTTCATCTTACACTTATCTGAGCATAAGAGAACTTAAAACAACCTTCTTTGTATTAGTAACCAAGTGGTGCCAGCTCGGTGGCTGAAGGCGTTAAGTTGTCGACTTTCGGCTTGCCCCCAGCATTCCTGCTTTCAAGTCCAGGCTTGGCAATGATTGTTATTTGTGAATGTCCCTTCATTGCGACCGAGTGCAGACGCCACGTTCTGGGATCCCGGAACGGACGGTAGACGCTGACACAATTGATGCAATTGCACTTCCTAAACAATCTAAGGGACACAATCTCTACACTCTGCTGGTTCTGGTTTCCAGAATTAAAACTAATCGGCTTCGGTTTTCCAGCTCTAAATTGAAAACGTAAAAAAATACGCCGTCGCAGATACAAGCTGATAAAATGACAAACGAAGTTAATAACGATGTTTTGGTCCCCAGAATAGCGATTTTGATTTGATTTAATTTCCTTTATTTTACTTCGCCTTTTGTGCCACCTTTGGCTAATTTGCGAAGATGGGGATGAGTGATGACATGATGAAATTGATGGATGGACACTCGCAAACATCCATGCACAGATCAGGATTCGAACCCCCAGAATAGCGAGATCAATGTAAAAAAATAGCAATGCTTGTATCATCTTTATATATTGTTTACTATGTAAAAAAAAAAAAAGTAAAATGTTCCTCTGTGCTTAGCACCACGCCATGAAGGCGTATAGGGGGTGTGGGGGTAACGCCTCACACTTTCTTGATCCGGTCTGAGTGGGAGTGATGTGATCAGCATTACGCCCCTGACCGCCTTTACCCCCCAGGGTTTCTCCCAGGTACCCATGTCATTCGACGCTGGGTGGGCGCCGGGGCCGCTTCCAACGTTAGAAAAGTTCCCGGATTTGAACAGGTTTTTACTACGTATTTACTATGTATTATATTATATTATGAATTGTAAAATTGAACCAATAAATAAAAACCATGTAAACCGTAAAAATTCACGCATCTGACGTCCTGATATACGAATCAGAGCTATTCATTGATTTCAAAAAAGCATATGATTCGGTCAAAAGAGATAAATTATATAATATATTAGTAGAGTTTGGAATACCTAAGAAGCTTGTTAGTATGATAAAAATATGCACCAGTGAAACAGAAAGTAAAATTCGTGTGGGTATTAATATGTCTGACAAATTTACAATTCATGATGGGTTAAAACAAGGAGACGCATTATCTCCATTGCTCTTTAATTTTGCCTTAGAATATGCTGTTAGGAAGGTAAAAGAAACTAAAGAAGGACTAAAATTAAATGGTGTGACTCAGTTGTTAGCATATGCAGATGATGTAGACTTACTGGGGGATGATGTGAATACAATAAAGAATAATGCTAAAATATTTTTCAAAACTGCTAAAGAGATAGGTTTGGAAGTTAACAAAGAGAAAACTAAATATATGCTTACAGGCCGAAACCAAGTGTTAGGTAATAATCAAAATCTAATTATTGATAACAACTTGTTTGAACCAGTTTCCAAATTCAAATACTTAGGAGTAATATTAACAAATGAAAATTATATTAAAGAGGAAATAAAAAGTAGGCTTAATTCAGGAAATGCATGTTACTTCTCTCTTCATAAACTTTTGTCTTCTCGTTTAATATCTAAGAAACTAAAAGTTAAAATATACAAAACAGTAATTTTGCCTGTAGTATTATATGGATGTGAAACTTGGTCCCTTACATTGAAAGAGGAACATAAATTGAGAGTATTTGAAAATAAGATACTTGGGAAAATCTTTGGACCTAAAAGGGATGAGGAGACAGGTGAGTGGAGAAGGTTACATAATTTAGAACTACATAATTTGTATTCATGTCCAGATATTATTAGAATAATTAAATCAAGAAGACTTAGGTGGGCAGGCCATGTGGCACGAATGGGAGAGGAAAGAGGAGTTTACAGGATTCTTGTTGGGAAACCTGATGGTAAGAGACCTGTAGGAAGGCCAAGACGAAGATGGAGGGACAACGTTGAGATGGACCTAAGGGAAATCGGTAGGGATGGAAAAGAATATATAGAACTTGCTCAAGATAGGGAAAGATGGAAGGCCTGTGTTGCTGCAGCCATGAACCTTCGGGTTTAAGAAGGCTAGGGAGTTAGTTAGTTAGTTAATATAGGGGAGGAGGCGGGCTTACTTCGGTCCCCCCCTTTCTTTTCTGTCCCTTCATCAATTTCATATAATCATGACACATCCTCAATGTCGCGATTAGCGAAAATGAGCAGAAAACCGACGCTAAATAACTAAAAAGCAACCTAGATTTGCGACGTGGGAGAGTGATGCATGCAATTTTATACCCGAGTCTCTTGTTTTCATTCACTTGGTTAGCACATCGGTACGGCGCCAGAGATCCCGGGTTCGAATCCAGCCCTGGCTATGGGTTGTTGTGTGGGTGGCGAAGTGAAATGAACCAAATGAATCAGTCAATCAATGTTACAGATCACTTAGGAAAATTTTCAATCCAGACTTTCAATTTTTTCTCACACCTTAGTTTATAGGGAAAATTTGGTTGGTAAACAGCATCATTCACATACTAAAACGTATTGTAAAATGAATCGTTTCCTCCATCCCGCCATGTTTTATCACAAATGCGTAGTCTGTTCCACAGACGCGAGAAAATTATTTTAAAAGTTTACATAAATATAATTTGTGTCAAACAGTGCGAAAATATTAATAGGATGTTAGAACTGACAGTACTTTTTTAGAAATTATGTAAAGATGAACGTATACAGATACAACATCTATCTTGGAATTTTCTCGTATAAATCTGGTAACAATGTATTAACATTATGCGAGTGCTAGGACTATCCCCATTCGATAACAGGTAATTATTATTATTGATTGTTGGAAACCATTATTTCAATTATTGACAAATTTCATGCTATTAAGTAGTCAATAATAAATCACTTTGTTATCGAAGTTCCAAGAATTGAATGAGATTACAACTTCCACTTAAGTTGGTGCTCCCATAAGAAAAACGTGATCAGATTTTTTAAACTTAGATTCCCGCAGTATAGGGTGTGGCATACGGAATTACACGGATACTTTATTGCACTTGTGGTTGGGACTTTCATTTGCGTTCTTGCTCAGTTGTTTGCAGGTTAATTTCCGCACATGTTATTTCTGGAATGTATGGAATTGTAAAACCGGAAGTGACGGAATCTTGTCTAGACCCCAGGAGCACGATGTGAAGTGGCTGGCAGCTTTGACGCCGTCGCCCTGCCCGTGGTTTTATATTTTCGAATTCCGCACTCAATTTCTAATCGAGAGTCTTTTGATTTGTCTTTACTTTTGTTCTTTAGTATTCAGATTAATATTCCGGAATTCAAAGTTCGGAATCGGATCCGGAAACAGGGATTCGTGACTGATATCGGATTCTGAAACAGGAATAATCATTAGGTTACGGTTGGAGGATTCGTGATTGGATACTGAATCCATGGTTATTCATTTTGATATCGCATTCTGATCAATCAATAGTGACCGGATCTCGTTTCGAGGATCCGCGGTTTCTTCTGTGATTTATTGATTGATTTGGTTCATTTTACTTCGCTTTTCTGCCACCTTTTGTTAATCGTGAAGATGAGGATGAGTGATGAGATTCATGAACAAACACTCACAAAGAACACCCATGCCGGGATTAAAATCCGAGACCCCTGGATGGTGGGTGTAGGATTTCTGATTTGGATATAGGATTCTGATCCGGGAATAGTAATTGCGGTATCGACTTCAGGATCCGTGATTGGATAGTGGATCCATGGTTCGTGGTTTGGATATCGGATTCTGATCCAGGAATAGTGATTCGGATATAATCTCGATGATAGGTGGATGGATAGTGTATATGGGTTCGTGATTCGAATATCTGATTGGGGTCACGGGTTCGAATCCCAGCCTGGGCATGGATGTTTGTGAGTGTCTATTCATGAATTTCATCATATCATCACTCATCCCCTTCTTCCCAAATTTGCCAAAAGTGGCACAAAAAGCGGAGTAAAATAAAGCAAATAAATGAATCGAATATCGGATTATGATCCAGGAATAGTGATTCGAGTATCATCTGGATTGGAAGATCCGTGATTGAATAGTGGATCCATGGATATTGATTCGGATATCGGATTCTGATCCCAAGAATAGTAGTAATTCGTGTATCGTCTGGAGGATCCGCGATTTGCATAGTGGCTCCAAAGTTTCCGATTTTGATTTTCATCCAACATATGCGATAATACGAATTCGGATTCCAACGTTCGACCCTTGTATGTCACCTCAGTGGAACCTCACTCAACAAAGGCCCATCCTCGCTGAAGGTGGGGAAAACATTAGCTGTTAATTAAGAGACGTCATAACTTTCCAGGCCGTCCCACTGGAATACAAATCAGCCTGAAGGGCAGAAACGTTCTCTTAAGTTCATCCGCCCAGCACTCGGCAAGCACTTGTGAACTTACCAGACCGGGAAGGAGGAACGCTTTGCACCGTGCAAACAACTTGCTTGCATGAGTCACTCCTCCCGACCGCTTGTGTGTGCAATTGAACTCTCTTCGCAGGATGAAGTTGGCGTAGCAATTCGGCTGTACCTTAATGTCGAGGAGGCGTGACTTGCATTGTTAGTGTCACCTCTGTGAACTTACAACGCCACATGCATTCAAGAAGCATTTGGGGGTTCGCAAACGCCACGTGGCGCATGTATGGCATATTTTCTGCTTTCTCCTGCGATTGACGACAGTTGTCATGCAACAGAGGCGGTTTTTAGTGATATCCACTTTTGAGGAGACGGTTATGTTGCAATCCGAGACCAGGACCGTGCAATCTGAATCGATCTCTTGAGATACAGAACACAAGCATGACTTTCGAGATGACACCAGGATCATTTTTGACCTATTTTAAAATCCTGAGCAGAACAGTGGTTCTGGGGAAGAGGGACAATTACGCACCAGTTGTGCATTTATTTCAATATCGTCGGATTGGGCACTGCTATTTAAAAAAAGGAATTAGTATGCAATACAGTATGAATTTCTCTCCATGTTCCAAGTGGAAACTGTTTTTCAAGTTGATTAGTAAGCTAGACACGATGTTTGAAAAATATGATTAATAAGTATTTACAGAATCCCATGTATTCCTTATGGGAAATCAACTTCAAGTTACGGCTAATCAAGTGGGAGTTTCGACTTTTCCTACTACTATGACATAGTTCAACGTGTCCTTTTTCCGTCCATGTACTTTTCTACGTCATTGGATGTTTGATATTCCCGAGAGAACGAATAAAATAATGGTCCCATAAGCCTAATACTACATTTTGCCTTGCCTCCTACAGCCATTCTGGCAGTGTTTCCAAACCTGATTTGCATAAAAGAGCTAAATTTCACCATTAATAGAGCTAAAGATGACTTTCAATGAGCTAGATTAATGATGGCTGCATACAATACCTCCTAGTGTAATTTTAGGTGTCAGAGGGGTGGGGCCGCTGCTATTACCGTTACCTTTAAAGTGATGGCAATTTATTCATGATTTTCAGCGCCTAGATTTGGTGGCATCCCGCATCTCAATAATCCACTGATACTCATATGAAATCGAAAATAAAGGATTCCCGAATAACAATATTGTCATCTTCACCTTAGCCACGGCGATATATGAAAGTAGCTGGGGAGGTGAGAGAAGATGGGTCGACGCAACCAATATAATAATATCACGTCACGTGCAAAATGTACACTCATGGCAAAAGTTGGTTATTGAGGGCCGGAGCCAGTGGTGGCATCATAGTGGGGCAGGGGGCGGGTGCCACAGTTCACAGCCAAACGAGGGCACAAAAGAGCCAGATCTGGCTCCAAAAGAGCGAAGTTGGCAACAGTGATCGGCAGCTGCCACAGCGAGAAGGACTTAGGGGAAATTGTCCCTCTCCCCCTCCCGGGAAATTCTTTCCTAGAAGTCTCTGCCTCGATTGCGACACTTTTACTCGAAAATAACAGTATAAAATTTTATCCAGATATCGGATAATTTCTTATCCGGATATCGAATTGTCCGGATTATCCAGATATCCTATATTAGGTTTATCTGAATTTTCCAAAGTGTCCGAACTATCCGGATATTTGAATTGTGTGGATTATCCGAATGATCCGGATATTTGGATTATCCGAAATGTCCGGATATCCGAATGTGTGCATTATCCGGACATTTTTTCATTTATCGTTCTTACGCGCTATCCACATATTCTTTTATTCGTCATTTTCGTATTTCACTGCACGGATCTTCTACAGATCCTTCATGAAATCTGTATTATATATAGAACTTACACCAGTGGGAGCTACATTTAGTATTGACCAGGAGCGAAGCCTAAAGTCTAGAGAATAAAATACAGGAAGATAATCGATGAGAACTTGTAAATAATATTATTCATATATCAGTGAGATGATGATGCTAATTCTGGAATTGGCAACGTGATTTCTTATGAGTTGGCAACCTGATTTCTTATGGGTTGGCAACCTGATTTGTTATGGGTTGGCAACCTGATTTCCTATGAGTTGGCAACCTGATTTCTTAATGGGTTGGCAACCTGATTTCCTATGAGTTGGCAACCTGATTTCCTATGAGTTGGCAACCATTTTTTCTATGAGTTGGCAACCATTTTTTCTATGAGTTGGCAACCTGATTTCTTAGGAGTTGGTAAATTTATTTCTATTCATAACCTAGGACCACGTGACATAGTGGGATAGCCCAGATATTGGACTCAGTATACGCCACTGGCATTGAGTTATTTATTTGTCACCTATTGTGTATTGTTCTCTCCGGATATCTGAATTCTCGGGATATCCAGATTATCCGTTGCATCCGAAACGGATATAGGATAATTTGAAATCCAGATATCAGTTATCCAGATTGTGTGGACTAGAAATAACTTTTTCTATTTTTTAAAACTTTATACTTTAACATGGATCCTTGAAATTAAATACTAATAAATCAATTATGACATAATCACAATAGTTCGATTATGTCTAGGATTGTTGACAAATATACAATTAGTTTTCAATTAGCTGTAAACCAATGGACCTAATGGAGTATTGTAGATAGCTCAGGCCAGCATCATAGCATTTACAACCAATTAATTCAAACTTTCATTGATATGTTGCATGTTGCATTTTGAATACCGAAAAATTCCATTAGTCGAGAAATATTATCACTACAAAATAATTGTTGAAAATTGCTGCGCAAACTAAAATTACTAATACCAGGAGGACCTCTCCCATCCCGGTATAATTGATGTGCATACATGTTTATTTTAAATATGAAGGTGTGTGGGGTTGTTTGGTAACATACGTTGCCTGTATTTTGAAAGAAGTGCTCGCCACTGGGTAGAAATACAGCCATCAAGGAAAAACAATTGGAGGAAAATCCGTAAAGGGCTTAAATGGTCAGTTATGATTGGACCTCGGATTTTAGGTTTTTAACCTATTATTTCCTTTGCAGGCATGTAAGAAATAATAAGTTATGTCAGCCTTTCGTTAAAAAGCGCAACGACTGATGAAAGAAGTTTTATGCACCTAAAACAAGCCTTTTTTAGGTTTTTATATATTTTTAAAGGTTTTACAGGATTTTTATGTGACACAGAGGCATTTGCTTTGATTGGTCATGACAAAAATTCAATGACGAACGTGTTTGAAACGTACTCTCTGTCGATTTCCCTCCAAATCCATGGTGATTTTTCAAAGCTCTAAACAAAGTAAAACGCCTGGTGCCACTCTTACCTGTACAATCCAAAGTGGTCTGATCTGTGTGGTCTTGCTCACTTTTACGTCACTTCGGTGCTTTGTGGCATTCACGCCTTGCAAACTAACGTTTCAGCATTCGAGTTTGTACCACTCACTATCTTTTTGTTGAAAGTTTATTTTCAGCATATAAGATGATCCTCACAGACAAAATTGTGGAGATTGACTGTGGATAACATGAAAAAAGATTGTTGTCTAACTATACAGCGAAGAGTAGATTTTAATAGCGAATTTCCAATGGTAAGTTCTGCCATCGCCGAAGGGTTAGGCAACACACATAACGTGCAACGTCCTCCAGTTGGACATCAGTCGTTCCAAAGTTAGTCCGCTGCTACTTTTGTCGGGAACATGAGACGCTTTTATCACTCATCAGGGCTTGCTGGGTAGAAAAGAAAACACAACATTCTTTTCAAAGTTAAACACAGTTTTTTAATCGCTTATATTTCCTAATCACTTACCAATAAAACACTAGAACATTCAATACTAACGTTGGGCAATTCACTCACATATAACGAAAGTCAAATTACATAATTAATTGTTTACTTTCAACTTATCGGCAAGAAGAAAACTCGAAAACCCAAAATCTATACTTCAATTCTCTTCGTTTCCAAGTTCTTATTATTCTTCACCTTCACCTGTTTTTCAAACTCAGTCTGTCGACAGGTGAGGAACATTCAGGTGGGTTTACTTCCTCGGCTGAGATGAGAAAGTGACGTCAACACGAACAGATTTTGACGTATTCATAAACATATATAAAAGTTCCAACTACAACTCTATCAGTCTAACTATAATTGTCTGTGACAACTTGCACATTATTTGAAGTAACAAACAGTTTAAAAATCTTAACTTCTTACAAATAAAATCTTAAACTCTCAGGTTCGTTACAAACGTTATGCAAGATAGTGTGTATTCAGGATATAGGTGTCCCATTTTCATTGCCGGTGACTATACCTAATCAGCAATTTTTTTTTAACCTACGTCAAGATTTTTCAAGCCTAAGATTTTTAGAACCTATTTTAGGATTTTTAGAGCCTATTTTAGGAACCTAAGTTAAAACTTAAAAATCCGAGGTCTAGTTATGATGTAGGATTTGTTGAAATCCACATCCTTAATTTCCCCGTCTAGTTCGCGGCACTATTTGACTCTCTGCACTGACACGTCTAGTTGGTTACACGGTGCAACACTGACTCGTCTACTCAGTCGATTTGGTGTCAAGTAATGTATGTGGTGTCTGCACCGTTTGCACTACGCTCTGGAGCGGTGTAAGTGTGGTGTATGATCACGTGGTGCGTTCTAAGTAATGAACATTTAGAGAAGCAGACACCCATTTGTTGAATCTTCTGAACTCGAACACCGTCATCAGTCTGCTTGGTTGAACGTCATTGCCTTGCACCAACCTGACACCTGCAATACACATAGTGCCAAAATGTGCAGCGAACTAGACGGGCTAATGCTTATACTCCGTCCCAGCTAACTGTGGAACAGGCAAACGAAAACAAGTAGTGACGCGAGACGGCTCCACAAATGAACACGTGAGAGGAACAAAATTGCGTGGAGTGGGGGAAAGCGACTGAAATTACCAGCCTTCCCAACAGTGTCTACTGCTTTTCTCTGGCCAATAGATTTCCCTCGCTTCTCTGACGCTATGCGCTGCCTTGCTCCACAGTTAGCTGGGAAAGGGTATAGTAGGCCAGGACTCGAACCAGAAGTTTCAGCTTCGACATCCTGAGTCGAACACTCGGCAGGTGGCTTGGAAACTTTCGGATCCATGCTTACGACATTGGTATGGTACGTGTACCGAAGCAGGCGGTTGATTAGTGAATTCCAGAGAACGGATTAAGTTTCTGGTTTGACATTAATTCCAATTTAATGCCCATGTTTTTGACCACGGTTAATTGGGCATAAGAGTATGCATCAAGCGAGGAACCAGTTTCCACATTTTACAATGTGAAATACAGCGACTTGTAAACAGGACAATGTTGGAAGAAGAAACTGATTGTGGTGCAGCACGCGTTGTAGTTGCGTGTTCTTCGAACGGGGTAATTGATGATAACAGCGCCGAGGGCATCCAGTATTGAATATCGAGTGTCTGCACTCTCCGAAGGGGGGCGTTGTTTGCGACATAGTCTCGAACAGCGCCATTCTTTATAGCGCTGTAATATTTCCATGGGCGGGGCAAGGTATGAGGCATCACCCCTCCCATAAAGTTAACAACTCAATTGGTACTGCTTTTTCCTGTCATGGTAAGGAGGGTAAGCAAACGTGATAGTAAAAGGTTTGTTTTCTCGTGTAGAACTAGCTATTGTTTCATTCGTTGTTTGCTTATTATGTGCATCCATGGACGTCCGGAAGGGGCAAAAAGTATATATTTCATACATATTTTCATTTCAGTCACCGTAATTTATGTTATTTGTTATAAGGGTATTGAAGGAACATGATAATTTCAGACTAAAGCAGTGTTTATGACGGGGAATCACTATTATGGGAAAAAAATATGCTTCCTTTGTCCCCCTGGAAAAAATTACCTCGCTTGCCCCTCACTGGAAAAAATCCTGCGGACGTCCATGTGTGCGTCCAATGCGAATTACAACGGGTTGGTTCAGTGATGGTAAAGAATCGAAGCACAGAATAGTGTCTTTTCGTAAGATAAAGTATGGATCATTCTCAGTCTCATCTAGATTGAAAATGCTTATTGCTTCTCAGTCTCGTGTCGATTGAAAATGCTTATTGCTTCTCAGTCTCGTGTCGATTGGAAATGCTTATTGCTTCTCAGTCTCGTGTCGATTTGAAATGCTTATTGCTTCTCAGTCTCGTGTCGATTTGAAATGCTTATTGCTTCTCAGTCTCGTGTCGATTTGAAATGCTTATTGCTTCTCAGTCTCGTGTCGATTGGAAATGCTTATTGCTTCTCAGTCTCGTGTCGACTTGAAATGCTTGTTGCTTCTCAGTCTCGTGTCGATTTGAAATGCTTGTTGCTTCTCAGTCTCGTGTCGACTTGAAATGCTTGTTGCTTCTCAGTCTCGTGTCACCTTGAAGTGCTTGTTGCTTCTCAGTCTCGTGTCGACTTGAAGTGCTCTTTGCTTGTCAGTCTCGTGTCGACTTAAAATGCTTATTGCTTCTCAGTCTCGTGTCGATTTGAAATGCTTGTTGCTTCTCAGTCTCGTGTCGACTTGAAATGCTTGTTGCTTCTCAGTCTCGTGTCGATTTGAAATGCTTATTGCTTCTCAGTCTCGTGTCGACTTGAAATGCTTATTGCTTCTCAGTCTCGTGTCGACTTGAAATGCTTATTGCTTCTCAGTCTCGTGTCGACTTGCAATGCTTATTGCTTCTCAGTCTCGTGTCGATTTGAAATGCTTATTGCTTCTCAGTCTCGTGTCGATTGGAAATGCTTTTTGCTTCTCAGTCTCGTGTCGATTGGAAATGCTTATTGCTTCTCAGTCTCGTGTCGATTTGAAATGCTTTTTGCTTCTCAGTCTCGTGTCGATTGGAAATGCTTATTGCTTCTCAGTCTCGTGTCGACTTGAAATGCTTATTGCTTCTCAGTCTCGTGTCGACTTGAAATGCTTATTGCTTCTCAGTCTCGTGTCGACTTGAAATGCTTATTGCTTCTCAGTCTCGTGTCGATTTGAAATGCTTATTGCTTCTCAGTCTCGTGTCGATTGGAAATGCTTATTGCTTCTCAGTCTCGTGTCGACTTGAAATGCTTGTTGCTTCTCAGTCTCGTGTCGATTTGAAATGCTTGTTGCTTCTCAGTCTCGTGTCGACTTGAAATGCTTGTTGCTTCTCAGTCTCGTGTCACCTTGAAGTGCTTGTTGCTTCTCAGTCTCGTGTCGACTTGAAGTGCTCTTTGCTTGTCAGTCTCGTGTCGACTTGAAATGCTTATTGCTTCTCAGTCTCGTGTCGATTTGAAATGCTTGTAGCTTCTCAGTCTCGTGTCGACTTGAAATGCTTGTTGCTTCTCAGTCTTGTGTCGATTTGAAATGCTTATTGCTTCTCAGTCTCGTGTCGACTTGAAATGCTTATTGCTTCTCAGTCTCGTGTCGACTTGAAATGCTTATTGCTTCTCAGTCTCGTGTCGACTTGAAATGCTTATTGCTTCTCAGTCTCGTGTCGACTTGAAATGCTTATTGCTTCTCAGTCTCGTCTCGATTTGAAATGCTTATTGCTTCTCAGTCTCGTGTCGATTTGAAATGCTTATTGCTTCTCAGTCTCGTGTCGATTTGAAATGCTTATTGCTTCTCAGTCTCGTGTCGATTTGAAATGCTTATTGCTTCTCAGTCTCGTGTCGATTTGAAATGCTTATTGCTTCTCAGTCTCGTGTCGATTTGAAATGCTTATTGCTTCTCAGTCTCGTGTCGATTTGAAATGCTTATTGCTTCTCAGTCTCGTGTCGATTGGAAATGCTTATTGCTTCTCAGTCTCGTGTCGACTTGAAATGCTTGTTGCTTCTCAGTCTCGTGTCGATTTGAAATGCTTGTTGCTTCTCAGTCTCGTGTCGACTTGAAATGCTTGTTGCTTCTCAGTCTCGTGTCACCTTGAAGTGCTTGTTGCTTCTCAGTCTCGTGTCGACTTGAAGTGCTCTTTGCTTGTCAGTCTCGTGTCGACTTGAAATGCTTATTGCTTCTCAGTCTCGTGTCGATTTGAAATGCTTGTTGCTTCTCAGTCTCGTGTCGACTTGAAATGCTTGTTGCTTCTCAGTCTCGTGTCGATTTGAAATGCTTATTGCTTCTCAGTCTCGTGTCGACTTGAAATGCTTATTGCTTCTCAGTCTCGTGTCGACTTGAAATGCTTATTGCTTCTCAGTCTCGTGTCGACTTGCAATGCTTATTGCTTCTCAGTCTCGTGTCGATTTGAAATGCTTATTGCTTCTCAGTCTCGTGTCGATTGGAAATGCTTTTTGCTTCTCAGTCTCGTGTCGATTGGAAATGCTTATTGCTTCTCAGTCTCGTGTCGATTTGAAATGCTTTTTGCTTCTCAGTCTCGTGTCGATTGGAAATGCTTATTGCTTCTCAGTCTCGTGTCGACTTGAAATGCTTATTGCTTCTCAGTCTCGTGTCGACTTGAAATGCTTATTGCTTCTCAGTCTCGTGTCGACTTGAAATGCTTATTGCTTCTCAGTCTCGTGTCGACTTGAAATGCTTATTGCTTCTCAGTCTCGTGTCGACTTGAAATGCTTATTGCTTCTCAGTCTCGTGGCGATTTGAAATGCTTATTGCTTCTCAGTCTCGTGTCGACTTGAAATGCTTATTGCTTCTCAGTCTCGTGTCGACTTGAAATGCTTATTGCTTCTCAGTCTCGTGTCGACTTGAAATGCTTATTGCTTCTCAGTCTCGTGTCGACTTGAAATGCTTATTGCTTCTCAGTCTCGTGTCGACTTGAAATGCTTGTTGCTTCTCAGTCTCGTGTCACCTTGAAGTGCTTATTGCTTCTCAGTCTCGTGTCGACTTGAAATGCTTATTGCTTCTCAGTCTCGTGTCGATTGGAAATGCTTATTGCTTCTCAGTCTCGTGTCGACTTGAAATGCTTGTTGCTTCTCAGTCTCGTGTCGATTTGAAATGCTTGTTGGTTCTCAGTCTCGTGTCGACTTGAAA
This sequence comes from Lepisma saccharinum, assembly GCF_977018435.1. NCBI lineage: Eukaryota > Metazoa > Arthropoda > Insecta > Zygentoma > Lepismatidae > Lepisma > Lepisma saccharinum. The sequence continues at coordinate 35,242,583 of NC_139235.1, read as the reverse complement.
TGCTTGTTGCTTCTCAGTCTCGTGTCACCTTGAAGTGCTTGTTGCTTCTCAGTCTCGTGTCGACTTGAAGTGCTCTTTGCTTGTCAGTCTCGTGTCGACTTGAAATGCTTATTGCTTCTCAGTCTCGTGTCGATTTGAAATGCTTATTGCTTCTCAGTCTCGTGTCGACTTGAAATGCTTATTGCTTCTCAGTCTCGTGTCGACTTGAAATGCTTATTGCTTCTCAGTCTCGTGTCGATTTGAAATGCTTATTGCTTCTCAGTCTCGTGTCGACTTGAAATGCTTATTGCTTCTCAGTCTCGTGTCGACTTGAAATGCTTATTGCTTCTCAGTCTCGTGTCGACTTGAAATGCTTGTTGCTTCTCAGTCTCGTGTCACCTTGAAGTGCTTATTGCTTCTCAGTCTCGTGTCGACTTGAAGGGCTTGTTGCTTCTCAGTCTCGTGTCGATTGGAAATGCTTTTTGCTTCTCAGTCTCGTGTCGATTGGAAATGCTTTTTGCTTCTCAGTCTCGTGTCGATTGGAAATGCTTATTGCTTCTCAGTCTCGTGTCGACTTGAAATGCTTATTGCTTCTCAGTCTCGTGTCGACTTGAAATGCTTATTGCTTCTCAGTCTCGTGTCGACTTGAAATGCTTATTGCTTCTCAGTCTCGTGTCGACTTGAAATGCTTATTGCTTCTCAGTCTCGTGTCGACTTGAAATGCTTATTGCTTCTCAGTCTCGTGTCGACTTGAAATGCTTGTTGCTTCTCAGTCTCGTGTCGACTTGAAATGCTTATTGCTTCTCAGTCTCGTGTCGACTTGAAATGCTTATTGCTTCTCAGTCTCGTGTCGATTTGAAATGCTTATTGCTTCTCAGTCTCGTGTCGACTTGAAATGCTTATTGCTTCTCAGTCTCGTGTCGACTTGAAATGCTTATTGCTTCTCAGTCTCGTGTCGACTTGAAATGCTTATTGCTTCTCAGTCTCGTGTCGACTTGAAATGCTTATTGCTTCTCAGTCTCGTGTCGACTTGAAATGCTTGTTGCTTCTTAGTCTCGTGTCACCTTGAAGTGCTTATTACTTCTCAGTCTCGTGTCGACTTGAAGGGCTAGTTGCTTCTCAGTCTCGTGTCGATTGGAAATGCTTTTTGCTTCTCAGTCTCGTGTCGATTGGAAATGCTTTTTGCTTCTCAGTCTCGTGTCGATTGGAAATGCTTATTGCTTCTCAGTCTCGTGTCGATTGGAAATGCTTATTGCTTCTCAGTCTCGTGTCGACTTGAAATGCTTATTGCTTCTCAGTCTCGTGTCGACTTGAAATGCTTATTGCTTCTCAGTCTCGTGTCGATTGGAAATGCTTATTGCTTCTCAGTCTCGTGTCGACTTGAAATGCTTATTGCTTCTCAGTCTCGTGTCGACTTGAAATGCTTATTGCTTCTCAGTCTCGTGTCGATTGGAAATGCTTATTGCTTCTCAGTCTCGTGTCGACTTGAAATGCTTATTGCTTCTCAGTCTCGTGTCGACTTGAAATGCTTATTGCTTCTCAGTCTCGTGTCGACTTGAAATGCTTATTGCTTCTCAGTCTCTTGTCGATTTGAAATGCTTGTCGCGTTGTGTCTCGTTCCTAGTTGGAAATGCTTCTTACGTTCGCAGTCTCGTCTCAATTTCAAACGCATGTCGCTTCTCAGTCTCGTCTCGATTTGAAATGCTTGTCGCGTTCTCAGTCTTGTTCCCCTTTGTAAGCGCCGTTGAATGGATTGGCATACGTGGTTCCGTTGAATGGGTTGCCATACGTTGTTTGGTGGAATGGCCTACTCGTTAGCCAGATCTTACTTCGATTTACTTTTCGGTGTGGGGAATACTAAAAGATGGTGTTCATTCAATGAAAATTCGTAATGTGGAACATTTACAGAATCGTGTTCGGTTTGATTTCGAAAATCTACTCTCCCAGAACACATGGGATCGATTTGTATTTCTGTAACAGGGAGCAGGGGATTTTGATCGTCTAATGTGGGTTACTTACGTGACATAGTGTACATAACTGTCTTTTAATAAATATTGTCTCTGTGGCTTTACGTTTTCTTTTAAAAAAATAATAAAACCTGTTTACAATAATAATAAACTTTTGTCAACTGACTTATGAGCCACCCTGTATTCTCCAGATGTTCAACCGCCTTCCTTTCACCAATCTTTAGCGCTGTGCGTTCCAAAAACAAAACCTTCCGACACATTAACTGATGATGACAGATGGTTTTTTCACGGCAATGCATTGCACCTGTCGGGAGGACAATGATCCACCGAGTATGTTACTGAAACCATCCTCCATCGCAAGGAAGAGCTCGCCTCGCCGCCTTGAGAAAACACACTAGAGTCCCGCAGTCTTCAAAGTAGCGTATTACCTTTCGCTGTTTGTTCATTAGAAACTGTTAATGGGATTCCCGTGACAGCCTCTGTTCGTCGAGTGCTTTGGAATTCCATTTGTGTTCTTACCCACTATTGCTATGCAAACACCACAAAGTCCCTTGTGCTTTGCTAAGCAACGAATCGGAGCATTGTCTTCGGATGGCCCTTTGGAGAGCGGCAGCTGTAGCTGTTGTAAGTTTACACAAAAATTTATAATTTTCTACCGTTAACATGTAAGTCTGCATGTTAATTTACAAAATACGGGACGCCATGGGCGAATTCAGAATATTTTTTTGGGAAGGGCACAGAAGCATAAGCTGAATAAGCATATTGTGGGATGCAACTTTGGAAATACAGTGTGTTACCCTGCCCCCGTATCAGGGCAACAGTGTTTCTTTTCCTTATTGAAATATTTATTAATATATTAATTAATTGGATAATCAAGTGTATAAACATATATATGTGTGATTAGTGTAAATCAATTTATTATGCATTTTTAGGTTCGTATTATTCCATGTATAAATACCATGTAGCTCTCTGTTCTTGCTTCGTGTTTCGAACGTTCAAAAGAAAGGCGGGCAGTTTAGCTGTTAAAGATTAAAAATTTTGAAAGAAGGGCGGTTGGCAACAGACGCCAACCAAACATATATAAACTCCCAGATGAGAGTAGGGGAGGTCGGCTGTTGGAACTGAGACTTGGAAGGGAGAGGCTGTTTTTGCTTCGGTCGGCTAGGACCGGAGGACAGGTCTCCCGAAACGGATGCTGTAAGAGATTGGATTTCCGGGCAAGCTAGTGCCTTGGTGTCCAGTTTACAGGTAAAAAGGTAGTTTGTACTGGATGTTATTTTGAAGTAATTACGGTGCGCCGGGCAGCCTAGTGCCTCGTCACCTTGGAGGTTGAGAAATGTACACGTCGTGCGACCTCGCGCCTGTTAAGACGTTTCTTGGAGTAACGCGAGTCTACCTTGTGACAAGCGTACTCCAGATGTAATTCAATTAATGAAATGTAAAGCATCCAGGTACAAACAATAGAGATTCCAACATCAAAATTAGAGTTTTGGCCCGATAAATAATTAGAGAAATGAACGTTCGGATACGACTTGTATATACTTCAAATTTTACGTTAATTAAACTATAGAAAATATCCAAAATTTCCGTTTATAATTTCACAAATGCTGGACAAGGTAATTTATCCCCCTATAGCAATAAGGTTTCGCAAAGGTTATCCGTTGTCTCTTGTAGTTAATTATATAATTATGTTGACTTGTAGCAACCCACGTGCATTGTCGTACAAAGAAAGATACCCCTAGACAAATCTGAGCCGAGTACGAAGTGCACCGAACCTCGAGTGCGGATGTAAAGTGGGGGGGGGGGGGGAGGGCCAGGCTAGTAACAAGTGTGCAGCATTTTCTACATATTAAATGCAGTTCTGCTATGCTTTTTTTCGAGTTTCTTTTGTGCAGGGTTGTTCAAGGTCCAGGAAAGTTAAATAAATTCAATTCCCGTCCAGGAGAGTAAATGGGTTCTGGACCGTAAATAACATTTTTATCTGTAAAGTATTTCAATTCGGTCAAGGAACCTTTTTTCCGCAACAATTTAAATACGGTCCAGGAATATTTTTTTCCGTCTGTATTTAAATTCGGTCCAGGAACATTTTTCCAGCTGAATTTAAATTCGGTCCACGAACCTTTTTCCGGATCAATTTAAATTCGGTTCAGGAACTTCTTTCGGATCAATTTAAATTCGGTCCAGGAATATTTTTTTCCGGATCAATATAAATACGGTCCAGGAACCTTTCTTTCCGGCTGAATTTAGATTCGACCCAGGAACTTTTTCCGGCTGAATTTAAATTCGGTCCAGGAACCTTTTTTCCTGATCAATTTAAATTCGGTCCAGGAACCTCTTTTGCGGATCAATTTAAATACGGTCCAGGAACATTCTTTCCGGATGAATTTAAATACGGTCAAGGAACCTTTTTCCAATGTAACAATACGCAACTTGGACCGAATTTAAATTGTGTGAGAAAAAAGGTTCCGGTCCTGCAGCGGAACCCAATAGAATTTATGTGTTCCTGGATCGCCAACAACCCTGCTTTTGTGAAGAAAGAAGCTTAATTTATTGTTTTGGTCCACTTTGTGTCCAGGTAAACTAATCGAGACTGGGCTTACAGTTTAAAATGCGATCCAATCCACTGTGACATGTGCCTTCACTGCAAATCGAAGTTGGGACCTCTCGATTACAAGGCGACAGCGTTAGCAGTTGCATAATGCTGTTTTACCTCCATTAGTGTTAACTTATGTAGTATAGCCAGCCTCTCTCGATTTTTTATTCCCTGAAGACCTCCCAAATGGCGCACTATTAACATGATCACGTGCTAGATTCAATTTCCAGTGGCGCACATTCCCAGCAAATTTGAGAATACTGATCCAGTTAGCTTATTTGTGCTAAACTTCGTTTTATTCTTTGTTGTCTGGAAAGAAAATATAAACATTCTAAACATTTAGTCTTTCCTTATTTTGGAGGAGCACCTGCCCCCGTGCCCCTCCCACACAACCATTTTATTTTCGTAAGAACATGGCTGGTTGGAATATATGTATTTATTTTACGTCGCTTATATACTTCGTATAGCTAATCGAGACGATGACAATGAGGATATAATCTGACGAAACTTAGAAGAAACATTTACAAAGAACACCCAGGCTGGGTCTCGAACGCGACCAATTCGGTGGCGAGATGGGAAGTCAACTAAAAATCGTTCTGCCACCCCTTGAAATATTAAACACAGGAGTACACTCGTATATTAGACGTGAAATTCTAGTCTGATTTGATATATCACCCCCTTTCCATTTATGGTCGTTTACTTGAATTCATTATGGTGGCCAACTATATGACGGACATCCGCTTGACACACACATATGATTCTCAATTGCTCTAACACATGCACGTAGCCAGGAGGAGGAGTAAGGGGGCTGAAACCCCCCAGAAATCCTACAAATATCTAATTTAAATGTTATTTTCATTGTTAGTAACAAAATAAAGTTATAACCACAGTAAAAACTACATTATATCTATAAAAGTTTAGTGTATAAACCAGGTTATATTTTTACATTCTATCATTTAATCCAAAGAATAAATGGATCCACACCTTTCAAAACTTATAGTTTTCTTTGTGAGAGGTCACAGAATATAAACTTTATGAGTAAAATTTACCACTAATTGTTAAAATCCTTTCTTTAACGATTGTGTAAAAGTTAATAACAAAATACTTTAATTATGATTTTCAGTACACTAACTGTGCAAAATATAAGAAAAAATTGACAATTGTGTTAGATATTCACTGATACGGTAGATCGAGTGGAAAAGTAATAATAATATTATTTTGGATTTAAATTGGTATATTTTTAATAACTTATAATAGTTATTATAGTAAAATAACAATAATTATTATTGTCATTATTATTTGTACTAATCAAGTTTCAACTATGGCCTGACCCCTGCAAAAATATTTCTGGCGACGCCTGTCCAAGATAAAATTCTGGCTACGTGCCTGGGTCTAACATGCTTCTGTCATGACAAAATGCACTCAGCATCCACAATGCGAATTAAGTTTTTTGCCTTCAGTGAATGCCCATTATGATTTCATTTCGGCGGAGGACATGGTAAGATACCTGAACACAATATGGCTAAGTACCCAATACGGCCCATTTGCTATTTCCAAGTAGTTACGTGCTGAATTTAACACACGGCGTTAGTATGACATTTGGACCGTCCGAATGACGTGATTGAACCTGTTGGCTGTACTTACAGTGCAGTAACTTGAGGACAAGGAAGCGAAATTGCTGGACTTCGCGACTGTGTTATACGTGATCTAATATTGCATTTGGAAGTTGTTACTTACTGCATCCTCCAAGTGATGGGTGTTTATATCTCTAGTACATGTCATGATATCTCATAATTTATACTTTACAACAATGTACTTAATTTAGACTTTAATCGAAAGTCCTGTTTAAAACGAAGGAAAGACGAACACTATGTAAGGTATACTCAATATGGCCTACACAGGAATATATCGTAAAGGACATGTGCAAATGTGACATTTCTTACTCCTAAGTAGTGTAGTTGGTGCTATAACCAGGACGAGAAAGTATGAACCCCCCTCAGGCAGATTTGCCTACACTTAAAACTAGCTCAACATGCCCATATGAGCTTTTTGCTCAAGTGTGGAACTCTGTCTAATCCAAGATTTTTGTAAAAATGCCCTCGGGAATTTCCTGTGAAAGTATGACCCCCTCAGATTGATTTGCCTACACTTATAAAAGGCACTTCTGTGAGATTGTTGTCCATAAATTTGTTAAAAATATGCCCCTCTTGATATTTTTTTTTTGGCTACACTTAAAACTAGGCCAAGATACACCCACCCACATACACACCCACACCCACCCACACACACACACACATATTTACTTCCGGTGCACTTCCGGTTTAAGTTCAACTGGGCACCAGGCTCAACTTGTATATTTAGTATTAAGATAATGTAATTCTTCTAGAATTGCTCTGTGACTCTCTCATTTCTTACATCATAAACATATGATTTTTCACCTATAAGAATAACACAACATATAGTGTCATCAGGGAGTGTATCGTGGAATTCACAGATAATTTTAATGTTTGTCCTGTCATTAACCACAACTTGTTTCCTTTTTGAAGTGTTGATGACAAACATGGGTCTCTGTGCTTTGAATTCATCTGGTGTGTAATACATGTCAGTATTGCCCGAGCCTGGCTGATATTTCTACAGCACTGATGAGCAGGGATTTGGAACTGCATGTAAAACAAGACAGGAAATTTGTTACACTGATGAGAAGATCCTATTAAAAATTAAACTTGTTAGAATTGATTACTGACAAAAATAATAATTATGAAGAAACACAGTCCCTATCTCTGATAGAGCAATGCTGTGATGAGGTACAGGCTTCAGAAAATTATACCCAAGCAGATTTCAAACAAATATCTTGCCTCTTCCTGCATACAGACCCGAGCCTGGCTGATATTTCTACAGCACTGATGAGCAGGGATTTGGAACTGCATGTAAAACAAGACAGGAAATTTGTTACACTGATGAGAACAGCCTATTATTGTAGAATTGATTACTGACAAGAATAATAATTATGAAGAAACACAGTCCCTATCTCTGACAGAGCTATGCTGTGATGAGGTACAGGCTTCAGAAAATTATACTCAAGCAGATTTCAAACAAATATCTTGCCTCTTCCTGCACACAGACCCGAGCCATTTCTACAGCACTGATGAGGAGGGATTTGGAACTGCATGTAAAACAAGACAGGAAATTTGGCAGATATTGTAATAGTGATGGCTGCAGAGAGAAACAAGATTGAAACAAGAGAGCCTGACATCCAGATTGTTGCAGGTTGTCATATCTTATAGAGGTTTGTTCTGAATATAATTATATTTTATTGATTATGACTAATGTAATAATTATGAAGAAACACAGTCCCTATCTCTGACAGAGCTATGCTGTGATGAGGTACAGGCTTCAGAAAATTATACCCAATCAGATTTCAATCTTGCCTCTTCCTGCATACACACCAGAGCCTGGCTGATATTTCTACAGCACTGATGAGCAGGGATGGAACTGCATGTAAAACAAGACAGGAAATTTGTTACACTGATGAGAAGAGCCTATTAAAAATTAAACTTGTTAGAATTGATTATTGACAAGAATAATAATTGTGAAGAAACACAGTCCCTATCTCTGACAGAGCTATGCTGTGATGAGGTACAGGCTTCAGAAAATTATACCCAAGAAGATTTCAAACAAATATCTTGCCTCTTCCTGCACACAGACCCGAGCCATTTCTACAGCACTGATGAGCAGGGATGGAACTGCATGTAAAACAAGACAGGAAATTTGTTACACTGATGAGAAGATCCTATTAAAAATTAAACTTGTTAGAATTTATTACTGACAAGAATAATAATTATGAAGAAACACAGTCCCTATCTCTGACAGAGCTATGCTGTTAGGTACAGGCTTCAGAAAATTATACCCAAGCAGATTTCAACTACAAATATCTTGCCTGTTCCTACACACAGACCCGAGCCTGGCTGATATTTCTACAGCACTGATGGACAGGGATGGAACTGCATGCAAAACAAGACAGGAAATTTGTTACACTGATGAGAAGAGCCTATTAAAAATTAAACTTGTTAGAATTGATTACTGACAAGAATAATAATTATGAAGAAACACAGTCCCTATATCTGACAGAGCAATGCTGTGATGAGGTACAGGCTTCAGAAAATTATACCCAAGCAGATTTCAAACAAATATCTTGCCTCTTCCTGCATACAGACCCGAGCCTGGCTGATATTTCTACAGCACTGATGAGCAGGGATTTGGAACTGCATGTAAAACAAGACAGGAAATTTGTTACACTGATGAGAAGAGCCTATTATTGTAGAATTGATTACTGACAAGAATAATAATTATGAAGAAACACAGTCCCTATCTCTGACAGAGCTATGCTGTGATGAGGTACAGGCTTCAGAAAATTATACTCAAGCAGATTTCAAACAAATATCTTGCCTCTTCCTGCACACAGACCCGAGCCATTTCTACAGCACTGATGAACAGGGATTTGGAACTGCATGTAAAACAAGACAGGAAATTTGGCAGATATTGTTATAGTGATGGCTGCAGAGAGAAACAAGATTGTAACAAGAGATCCTGACATCCAGATTGTTGCAGGTTGTCATATTTTATAGAGGTTTGTTCTGAATATAATTATATTTTATTGATTATGACTAATGTAATAATTATGAAGAAACACAGTCCTTATCTCTGACAGAGCTATGCTGTGATGAGGTACAGGCTTCAGAAAATTATACCCAAGCAGATTTCAATCTTGCCTCTTCCTGCATACACACCAGAGCCTGGCTGATATTTCTACAGCACTGATGAGCAGGGATGGAACTGCATGTAAAACAAGACAGGAAATTTGTTACACTGATGAGAAGAGCCTATTAAAAATTAAACTTGTTAGAATTGATTATTGACAAGAATAATAATTATGAAGAAACACAGTCCCTATCTCTGACAGAGCTATGCTGTGATGAGGTACAGGCTTCAGAAAATTATACCCAAGCAGATTTCAAACAAATATCTTGCCTCTTCCTGCACACAGACCCGAGCCATTTCTACAGCACTGATGAGAAGAGATGGAACTGCATGTAAAACAAGACAGGAAATTTGTTACACTGATGAGAAGATCCTATTAAAAATTAAACTTGTTAGAATTGATTACTGACAAGAATAATAATTATGAAGAAACACAGTCCCTATCTCTGACAGAGCTATGCTGTTAGGTACAGGCTTCAGAAAATTATACCCAAGCAGATTTCAACTACAAATATCTTGCCTGTTCCTACACACAGACCCGAGCCTGGCTGATATTTCTACAGCACTGATGGACAGGGATGGAACTGCATGCAAAACAAGACAGGAAATTTGTTACACTGATGAGAAGAGCCTATTAAAAATTAAACTTGTTAGAATTGATTACTGACAAGAATAATAATTATGAAGAAACACAGTCCCTATCTCTGACAGAGCTATGCTGTGATGAGGTACAGGCTTCAGAAAATTATACCCAAGCAGATTTCAACCTTGCCTCTTCCTGCATACACACAGACCCGAGCCATTTCTACAGCACTGATGAGCAGGGATAGAACTGCATGCAAAACAAGACAGGAAATTTGGCAGATATTGTTATAGTGATGGCTGCAGAGAGAAACAAGATTGTAACAAGAGAGCCTGAAAAATACAGAAACAATAAAACATCTCATACATCCAGATTGTTGCAGGTTGTCATATCTTAAAGAGGTTTGTTCTGAATATAATTATATGTTATTGATTATGACTAATGTAATAATTATGAAGAAACACAGTCCCTATCTCTGACAGAGCTATGCTGTGATGAGGTACAGGCTTCAGAAAATTATACCCAAGCAGATTTCAAACAAATATCTTGCCTCTTCCTGCATACACACAGACCCGAGCCATTTCTACAGCACTGATGAGCAGGGATAGAACTGCATGCAAAACAAGCCAGGAAATTTGGCAGATATTGTTATAGTGATGGCTGCAGAGAGAAACAAGATTGTAACAAGAGAGCCTGAAAAATACAGAAACAATAAAACATCTCATACATCCAGATTGTTGCAGGTTGTCATATCTTAAAGAGGTTTGTTCTGAATATAATTATATTTTATTGATTATGACTAATGTAATAATTATGAAGAAACACAGTCCCTATCTCTGACAGAGCTATGCTGTTAGGTAGAGGCTTCAGAAAATTATACCCAAGCAGATTTCAACCTTGCCTCTTCCTGCATACACACAGACCCGAGCCATTTTTACAGTACTGATGAGCAGGGATGGAACTGCATACAAAACAAGACAGGAAATTTGTTACACTGATGAGAAGAGCCTATTAAAAATTAAACTTGTTAGAATTGATTACTGACAAGAATAATAATTATGAAGAAACACAGTCCCTATCTCTGACAGAGCTATGCTGTGATGAGGTACAGGGTTCAAAAAATTATACCCAAGCAGATTTCAACCTTGCCTCTTCCTACGTACAGACCAGAGCCTGGCTGATATTTCTACAAGGCAAGGATTTGGAACTGCATGCAAAACAAGACAGGAAATTTGTTACACTGATGAGAAGATCCTGATGATATGTTTGCATCGATTATACAATTGTTAGAGCATATAATCATAGAACATGTGGCAGAGTGATGGCAATGTTGCAGAGAGAAACAAGATTGTAACAAGAGAGACTGAAAAATACAGAAACATAACATCTCATACATCCAGATTGTTGCAGGTTGTCATATCTTATAGAGGTTTGTTCAAAAAATTATACCCAAGCAGATTTCAACTACAAATATCTTGCCTGTTGCTACACACAGACCCGAAACGTTGAAACGTTTATATAGGAACAATGGGCATTGATTGCCACTTTTCAAATCACAATGACCTATGGGTTGCAAACATGCTTAACCTGTAACATTACTGAGTGAGCATGTAGAGTGGCACAGAGTGCATTCAAACCTGTAGAATAAACAATACAGAATAAACAGCAATCAAATATGTAGAGTGAATAGCAGTTAAACCCATGTCAGGATTAACAGCATTCAAACCCTGTCAGGATAAATATTTAAATATGTATGTATTTATAAATTAACAAAAGTATTAATATGTATTTCCTGTTCAACAGGTACAGCAAGCAGCCCTGAGTATCTCAGCAGGTTCATAGAAGGCATAGACAGCAGACAAGATAATATGAGATTATTGTTGAAACAACAGAACTTTGTACCTGTCAAATATTTTATATGCTAGGAACAATATTAGCTTATAGAAGAAGTGGCATATGTGTGTTTTATCTTTGCATGGATAATTCTGATACAGGATTTTTTGATGTATTTCAAAATACATAAAATCCAAGTCACTTGTTGATGATTTCAAGCTTAGGTTCTCTGGCCTGTCTGAGTATAACCTGTTTGCTGTACAGAATAAAACTGAAATGCAGTGGGTGCTTATCAGTGACAGGATTTTCCAGTACTTAATCAATAAAATATAATTATATTCAGAACAAACCTCTATAAGATATGACAACCTGCAACAATCTGGATGTAAGAGATGTTATGTTTCTGTATTTTTCAGGCTCTCTTGTTACAATCTTGTTTCTCTCTGCAACATTGCCATCACTATAACAATATCTGCCAAATTTCCTGTCTTGTTTTGCATGCAGTTCCAAATCCCTGCTCATCAGTGCTGTAGAAATATCAGCCAGGCGCGGGTCTGTATGCAGGAAGAGGCAAGTTTGAAATCTGCTTGGGTATAATTTTTTGAAGCCTGCACCTAATAATAGCATCACAGCATCGCTCTGCAGAGAAAGGGACTGTGTTTCTTCATAATTATTATTCTTGTCAGTAATCAATTCTAACAAGTTTAATTTTTAATAGGATCTTCTCATCAGCGTAACAAATTTCCTGTCTTGTTTTGCATGCAGTTCCAAATCCCTGCCCATCACTGCTGTAGAAATATCAGCCAGGCTCGGGTCTGTATGCAGGAAGAGGCAAGATAATTGTTTGAAATCTGCTTGGGTACTGAACAAACCTCTATAAGATATGACAACCTGCAACACTCTGGATGTATGAGACGTTTCTGTATTTTTCAGGCTCTCTTGTTACAATCTTGTTTCTCTCTGCATATCTGCCACATGTTCTATGATTACACTGATAAACAATGAAATACTCCTTTAAATAAAACTAAGTGATCTTTATGTATTCAGATGTGCTGATAACGAATATCGCATCCGTTTTACTGTATCACCTAAGTTTTTTGCAGAACACCCAAATTTTATAGTTTTATGGTTTCAGGTCTCCGCACCCTGCTCCGCTTCCGGTTTAACGTTTGGTTCCTAGCAAATGGATAAGAACTTTTCAGCGACCTTGTGTTTATGACTGGCACTTAATATATAGTGGAGGAAACATCTGGCAGTAGAGAAATTTCCTGTTTCTCTGTTAAAATTTGTTCTTTTGTGGGTTAGTCGAGTCTTAACTTCCTTTCCGATAACTTCGCAAGTAGCCTTCGCAAGTAGTCGTATTTCATGTTTGTGTATGTTCGTGAAATTGTGAATGTAATATTGTATAGTGAAGTGAAGTGTAAGTTGTATTTTAACAAGACGATAAGAGCATTCACAATTGTTTTTTTAAAGAAATATATTATAAGTCAATTAATGAGTTCGCCATGTCACGCAAATGTGTGAATAACCTGAACTTGTTTTGTGGAGACTATATTTAGATTTATCTAAGAATAGTTTTAAAGTAGTATTGTTGCATAATGTGAATATATACCCATCAGTACCCCTTGCCTATTCTTCCACCATGAAGGAAACATATGAAAGTATGGATACAATATTAAAAGTGATAAATTATGAAAAATATGGTTGGCAGATATGCGGAGACCTCAAAATGATTGGTATACTGTTAGGCATGCAATCTGGGTTTACAAAATTTTGTTGCTTTGTTTGCGAATGGGACAGCCGGGCAGAAGATAAACATTACAACACTGTGGATTGGCCCATACGAAAAAACTTAAGTCCTAGAGAGAAGAGTGTTAGGAATCACCCTCTACTTGAGAAAGACCAGATTTTGTTACCACCGTTGCATATAAAGTTAGGGCTGAAGAAAAATGTTGTTAAGGCTTTGGATAAACACTGTGAGGGTTTTGGGTACTTGAGAAAAACATTTCCTAAACTCAGTGATTGTAAGTTAAAAGAAGGCATATTTATTGGGCCGCAAATCCGTGAGATCATTCATGATGACAACTTTGTGGAATTGAGAAAAAGAGAAATCCGCATGGTTAGCTTTCAGACAAGTATGCTGTAATTTTCTTGGAAATGTGAAAGCTGACAACTACAAGGAACTTGTTATGAACTTGTTGAAGTGTTATCAGCGCATGGGGTGCAATATGTCCTTGAAAATTCACTTTTTACATTCGCATTTGGACATTTTCCCCCTTAACTTGGGCGCGGTTAGTGACGAATGCGGCGAGAGATTTCACCAGGATATTTCTGTCATGGAGAAACGATATGCAGGAAAATCGGTACAGACCATATTAGCAGACTATAGTTGGAACCTCAAGGAAGAGGTTTCTGGTGGCAGATACAAACGGCAGAGTTCAAGAAAGAAATTTTGAAAATGCGTTTGCAAATTTTTTTTGCATGAAATTTCTTCATTGAACAGTCAAAATCGGTCCTATATATATTTTTTAATTTTTTTATATTTCATAGTTATTCACTTCAATATTTAAATCTTATTTCATGAACAAACAAACAAAAATAATTTCAAATTTCGATGTATTATTACAAAGGGAATTAAATTTTTATTAAAAAAAAAATTAAAATCCAGGGAAAACGATACGTGATACAGCATTTCTACTTTCAGATTTGGATTCAGCGGGGTCGAATTATAAATAATCACCTATTTTCGTTCAAAGGAGCAAAAAAAAGTTTGAATTTGTTCATCAGTGTTATATGCTCTAACAACTTATCTGTAATCAATAATTGTCAGTAATCAATTCTAACAAGTTTAATTTTTAATAGGCTCTTCTCATCCGTGTAACAAATTTCCTGTCTTGTTTTACATGCAGTTCCAAATCCCTGCCCTGTAGAAAGATCAGCCAGGCTCGGGTCTGTGTGTAGGAACAGGCAAGATATTTGTAGTTGAAATCTGCTTGGGTATAATTTTTTGAACAAACCTCTATAAGATATGACAACCTGCAACAATCTGGATGTATGAGATGTTATGTTTCTGTATTTTTCAGTCTCTCTTGTTACAATCTTGTTTCTCTCTGCAACATTGCCATCACTCTGCCACATGTTCTATGATTATATGCTCTAACAATTGTATAATCGATGCAAACATATCATCAGGATCTTCTCATCAGTGTAACAAATTTCCTGTCTTGTTTTGCATGCAGTTCCAAATCCCTGCCTTGTAGAAATATCAGCCAGGCTCTGGTCTGTATGTAGGAAGAGGCAAGGTTGAAATCTGCTTGGGTATAATTTTTTGAAGCCTGTACCTCATCACAGCATAGCTCTGTCAGAGATAGGGACTGTGTTTCTTCATAATTATTATTCTTGTCAGTAATCAATTCTAACAAGTTTAATTTTTAATAGGCTCTTCTCATCAGTGTAACAAATTTCCTGTCTTGTTTTGCATGCAGTTCCATCCCTGCTCATCAGTACTGTAAAAATGGCTCGGGTCTGTGTGTATGCAGGAAGAGGCAAGGTTGAAATGTGCTTGGGTATAATTTTCTGAAGCCTGTACCTCATCACAGCATAGCTCTGTCAGAGATAGGGACTGTGTTTCTTCATAATTATTACATTAGTCATAATCAATAACATATAATTATATTCAGAACAAACCTCTTTAAGATATGACAACCTGCAACAATCTGGATGTATGAGATGTTTTATTGTTTCTGTATTTTTCAGGCTCTCTTGTTACAATCTTGTTTCTCTCTGCAGCCATCACTATAACAATATCTGCCAAATTTCCTGTCTTGTTTTGCATGCAGTTCTATCCCTGCTCATCAGTGCTGTAGAAATGGCTCGGGTCTGTGTGTATGCAGGAAGAGGCAAGGTTGAAATCTGCTTGGGTATAATTTTCTGAAGCCTGTACCTCATCACAGCATAGCTCTGTCAGAGATAGGGACTGTGTTTCTTCATAATTATTATTCTTGTCAGTAATCAATTCTAACAAGTTTAATTTTTAATAGGCTCTTCTCATCAGTGTAACAAATTTCCTGTCTTGTTTTACATGCAGTTCCATCCCTGTCCATCAGTGCTGTAGAAATATCAGCCAGGCTCGGGTCTGTTTGTAAAAACAGGCAAGATATTTGTAGTTGAAATCTGCTTGGGTATAATTTTCTGAAGCCTGTACCTAACAGCATAGCTTTGTCAGAGATAGGGACTGTGTTTCTTCATAATTATTATTCTTGTCAGTAATCAATTCTAACAAGTTTAATTTTTAATAGGATCTTCTCATCAGTGTAACAAATTTCCTGTCTTGTTTTACATGCAGTTCCATCCCTGCTCATCAGTGCTGTAGAAATAGCTCGGGTCTGTGTGCAGGAAGAGGCAAGATATTTGTTTGAAATCTGCTTGGGTATAATTTTTTGAAGCCTGTACCTCATCACAGCATAGCTCTGTCAGAGATAGGGACTGTGTTTCTTCATAATTATTATTCTTGTCAATAATCAATTCTAACAAGTTTAATTTTTAATAGGCTCTTCTCATCAGTGTAACAAATTTCCTGTCTTGTTTTACATGCAGTTCCATCCCTGCTCATCAGTACTGTAGAAATATCAGCCAGGCTCTGGTGTGTATGCAGGAAGAGGCAAGATTGAAATCTGCTTGGGTATAATTTTCTGAAGCCTGTACCTCATCACAGCATAGCTCTGTCAGAGATAGGGACTGTGTTTCTTCATAATTATTACATTAGTCATAATCAATAAAATATAATTATATTCAGAACAAACCTCTATAAGATATGACAACCTGCAACAATCTGGATGTCAGGCTCTCTTGTTACAATCTTGTTTCTCTCTGCAGCCATCACTATAACAATATCTGCCAAATTTCCTGTCTTGTTTTACATGCAGTTCCAAATCCCTGCTCATCAGTGCTGTAGAAATGGCTCGGGTCTGTGTGCAGGAAGAGGCAAGATATTTGTTTGAAATCTGCTTGGGTATAATTTTCTGAAGCCTGTACCTCATCACAGCATAGCTCTGTCAGAGATAGGGACTGTGTTTCTTCATAATTATTATTCTTGTCAATAATCAATTCTAACAAGTTTAATTTTTAATAGGATCTTCTCATCAGTGTAACAAATTTCCTGTCTTGTTTTACATGCAGTTCCATCTCTTCTCATCAGTGCTGTAGAAATGGCTCGGGTCTGTGTGCAGGAAGAGGCAAGATATTTGTTTGAAATCTGCTTGGGTATAATTTTCTGAAGCCTGTACCTCATCACAGCATAGCTCTGTCAGAGATAGGGACTGTGTTTCTTCATAATTATTATTCTTGTCAATAATCAATTCTAACAAGTTTAATTTTTAATAGGCTCTTCTCATCAGTGTAACAAATTTCCTGTCTTGTTTTACATGCAGTTCCATCCCTGCTCATCAGTACTGTAGAAATATCAGCCAGGCTCTGGTGTGTATGCAGGAAGAGGCAAGATTGAAATCTGCTTGAGTATAATTTTCTGAAGCCTGTACCTCATCACAGCATAGCTCTGTCAGAGATAGGGACTGTGTGTCTTCATAATTATTATTCTTGTCAGTAATCAATTCTACAATAATAGGCTCTTCTCATCAGTGTAACAAATTTCCTGTCTTGTTTTACATGCAGTTCCAAATCCCTGCTCATCAGTGCTGTAGAAATATCAGCCAGGCTCGGGTCTGTATGCAGGAAGAGGAAAGATATTTGTTTGAAATCTGCTTGGGTATAATTTTCTGAAGCCTGTACCTCATCACAGCATTGCTCTATCAGAGATAGGGACTGTGTTTCTTCATAATTATTATTCTTGTCAGTAATCAATTCTAACAAGTTTAATTTTTAATAGGATCTTCTCATCAGTGTAACAAATTTCCTGTCTTGTTTTACATGCAGTTCCAAATCCCTGCTCATCAGTGCTGTAGAAATATCAGCCAGGCTCGGGCAATACTGACATGTATTACACACCAGATGAATTCAAAGCACAGAGACCCATGTTTGTCATCAACACTTCAAAAAGGAAACAAGTTGTAGTTAATGACAGGACAAACATTAAAATTATCTGTGAATTCCACGATACACTCCCTGATGACACTATATGTAGTGTTATTCTTATAGGTGAAAAATCATATGTTTATGATGTAAGAAATGAGAGAGTCACAGAGCAATTCTAGAAGAATTACATTATCTTAATACTAAATATACAAGTTGAGCCTGGTGCCCAATTGAACTTAAACCGGAAGTGGACCGGAAGTAAATATGTGTGTGTGTGTGTGCGTGTGGGTGGGTGTGGGTGTGTATGTGGGTGGGTGTATCTTGGCCTAGTTTTAAGTGTAGCCAAAAAAAAAAAATATCAAGAGGGGCATATTTTTAACAAATTTATGGACAACAATCTCACAGAAGTGCCTTTTATAAGTGTAGGCAAATCAATCTGAGGGGGTCATACTTTCACAGGAAATTCCCGAGGGCATTTTTACAAAAATCTTGGATTAGACAGAGTTCCACACTTGAGCAAAAAGCTCATATGGGCATGTTGAGCTAGTTTTAAGTGTAGGCAAATCTGCCTGAGGGGGGTTCATACTTTCTCGTCCTGGTTATAGCACCAACTACACTACTCTCCTATGTTCACGTAGTGTATGTAGGAGTCACTATGGACGATGAAGGACCTTTCATTTTCCCAGACTGTGATGGTCTTCTGATGACAAATTAAAACACGTCACTTCCTTGCTTTTGGTTGTAAACTATGTTATTTCTTCGCGTAATTTCATTATGTCGTTATGTAAACAAAATGTAAGTGTATAAATATACTTATCTACCTATAAAAATAACATTATGGTACTTTGTTTACAATTTCTATTGCATTTTTAACGTGAAAGAACAAATAGGCTATATTGGGAACGTTACTTTTAACAAAATCTTCACTGTACCCACGTTATAATTTGGAACAGACTCTAATTTTCAGTAAATGTTCCCTCCTTTGAATCTTACCATTAGTTTTACCTTTATAACTTTGTACACCATTAGAAACAATCGCAAACCTTAGGTAGGCCATATTGGTTTCAGGTACCTTAGTTTTTTTTTAGGGGTATGCAAACATGTAAATGTTACCAGTCAGTAACAAAAAAAAAACATTAGAAATATTTGCATTCTAAGAAAATCCAAACTCGTACACAAAAAAAGCTATTGACATTTATATACACTGATAAAACTTGATAATTTTTTTTCCCAAGAAACCTACCTACCTACCTACCCATCTAACCTACTACCTTCAGGTTTATTGTTCGTTCTGTAAAAATCTCTGCACCAGATGACACTGTCACGAAGTAAACAATATGCTATTTAAGAATAGAACTTCAGAAGAGAAGTAGGATGCAAAGGTTTCAAATATTAAATAACTGTTTCCCGAATGATTTTTAAGAATGTGTGTATTGTACGCTTCAATTCCATTTTCTTTGAAGGTGATAATTTTTTATGGTGGGGGAATCCCCTGTACCCTTCCCCGTTAATTCGCACACTGCGCAGCGTAACTCCTTTATATTTTATAGGGGGACAGGGTTGTTAAGTGACTTTTGACTCACCCTGTACTGTAGAGGAAATGACTCATTAAGTAAGTAATCCCGGAAGATTTTGTTTCAAGAATCATTAGTTGAATAACCATAACGTATGTAACATGATTTTGGGTTAGAATAGCAAGAAAACTCGCAGCCTTGGGTTTGTGGCCAGTTCTCGTAAACCAAAGAGGAATCTGATTTTCATGGTGTTTCCGCAGAGCTGTTGCAGCCTCCAAACAAATCTTGTGGAAAGTTAATTGATGGCAACGTGACTGGTGCTACCGCCGGGTATTGTATGTTGAGTCGTGTGGCACGACTGGATGCGTCAGCAGAATCCGTGTAACGACCGCTGCACCTCTCGCCACCTGAGAGATTTAATAATGTGCAACCATTAATGTAGCTAGACCAGGACTCAACAGGCTGCATAATTTCGTTCTACCGTCGGATTAAAAATCATGTATACTCGAGTTTGGACTCTCAATTAAAAATTAACCACTAGACCTTAATAAAAACAAATTACACTAAAATTTAGCTTATTCAATTCTGCGTTAATCTGTGGTAACCAAATTTTGTTGGACTATGTCTTCAATTTTTTATTGTCGTTAGAACAAAAAAAGTGCCTTTTTTGTGTTTTCCAAATGGCCGCTCTCTTTGAAATTCCATAAAAAAATAACGTGAGGTCTGATCCGGTCCAGGTAGAAAGGTTTTAAACGCAATTCTTAATTTGCAGATTTTTTAATCGGCCCAAAAAAAAAGTTCTTATTTTTTTTTTGTGAAACAACTTTTTCTAGTAGTGGGTAGTCCTAAAAATTCGATCTTGGTCTTGTTTTGAAGCTCTTTGCAGCTATTTTTAAAACCCATTCCTACTGTAAACTTACGTTGCGAAACCGATTTTATACAGATTAATATTCAATGGGGTAGCTATGTGCGTTGAAAGTGGCAACACCGCATGCGTTGTCGCTACACGGCTTTCAGTGCCAGTAGATCCACGCACATCGCTACTCCGTTCAATATTTAAATGTGTAAAATCTGTTTCGAAATGTTAGTCGGGAAACCGCTTGCCGACTCGACTGACATCTATGCTCTTTGGTAAATCTCTTAAATATGAGGCTATTTTGCCTGCTTTTCCTTTCTCTCCCCACATCTATCTCTCTCTCTTTCCCCTTTACCTTCTTTCTCAATTTTTCTTATGGGCGGAGGTTCAATTTGCTTCACTTGGGAAACCGCATTGACACTCTACTGACATCTATACTCTTTGGTAAATCTCATAAATATGAGGCTATTTTGCCTATTTATTTTTCATCTGGTTGCAGGCCCAATTTTCTTCGATCGATAAACCGCTTTGCCAATTTACTGGCATCTATACTCTTTGCTGAAAACGCTTAAATGTGTCTACATGTTGGAAAATACATTTTTGAAGTTTGGTTCTCCTATGCAATAGATTCAATTCAAACACTGCATGTACTTACGGCGAAGAGAAGTTTGTATATTTTTAAAAGGTATACACCATGTTATATTTTAGCACAGTTCGCTTAGGACGACCATTATATACGTAATATGCAGGAAAGTTTCACATCACGTTATCAACACTTTGTCCCAAAGATCCAACACGCTGGGAACAGATTTATACAATACAAACGCAACAGTCCGAACAGCACCATGCGAGAATCAAATACACCAGAAGTCCTAAAGGAAACACGATCACAAATATAACGAACGGAACGATGAATCCTGGGCCATACACTATAATTTGTTGGTCTTCGTAAACTTGTCTGGCACAGCGCTGTTCGTTCCCAGCCTCGTCCACACAGCAGCCCGCCTTGCCGTCTGCACTCTCTCCATGGCAATTGGAGACTATCCAAAGAACTATCAACATGCACACCTTCATTGAATCTGAAGCTGCGTTGCAGATTTCGTCTTTCTTTTGTTCAGCTCTGGATTTGGCTGAAAGGTACGCATTTAGATAACTGTGGTTCTACTCTGAGCGTGTTGTAAAGGTAAACTCGTCTTCTGTCCAAAGCTAAAATGTTTTAAGCAAAGTATTACGTGTTCATGGGAACGCTAAGAATAGACCAGTGGTAACAATAGAGAGTTTAACAATCTTAGATCCAAAGAAGGTGGAAGGAACAAGGTACCTCAATTAGATCGAAAACCCCATAATGTCGAAGCCTATTAAATGTGTAGTGCTGCCATCTCTGGTCAAGCGCGAAACTACTTCCAAGCAGTACAGGAAGCTGCTTCTGATTGTCTCCAACCTTTTCTTCAAAATGACGCCTACGGTAGGGTCGTGTAACTATCGCGGCTAATGCGACAGGATAGCTGTCCTTAAGTGGTATATTAAGAGCACGAGGAACAGTTTCCATGTCCAACCAGACATGAGCACTCGAAACTGCTCCTCCCCACCAACCTTTCCCGTGGCAAGCTGAAGAGAGAGAGAGGGAGGGGGGGGTTGGTCTGTGTAGAGAAACACATCAACGGATACAGGATCGGTTGAAGATTTCTTTGTGTTAGGAAAAGTGGAAACTTTCATTTGATTAGTAGTAGCTTGAAGGTGAAGTTACTTGTTCATAAGGATTACACGTGAGTCTATAAATTCATCATATTTATTACAGATGGAATCAAGTTTAATAGTCTACTTAAAAAAATCCTTCCATTTGCAACATGGGGAGAAATTCATACTCTCCTGTACTATGTTTGTTTTTTCAGTAGCAGTTCACATTCCGACGATATTGAAAACTGCATACCTGGTGTGAAACTCACTCTTCGCCTTAGGCACGGAAGATTGACAATTTAAGTTTATTTTGTGCTTAGAGCCTGTTTCGGAAACAGTTCGAAACAAATGCCTTACAATAACAGAACTTCCGAGTGGAAGCGAGTTCATTCACTCGTTCTTCCCAAAGATTTAGCAATGTATTTGAACGATGGAAGAGCAACGCCTAAGGTAAAGACATCTGTTGGTCTGCTGCTCAACTACTAGACAATTACATACGATGCTTCTCGAGGCCGGTTGAAGCCTCTTGTTCTCCACTGTCTTTAGTATGATCAAACCAGCGCGTTGTAGTTTAGAGTAGCTGAATGAAGAGTGCTCAGACAATGGTTTTAGCCGGGAAAAAAATTACAGCTTCCTTCATCTTATGAACAACTGGAAAGCAAAAGGATACCACAAGGGCCAATGTTAACTGCGGACGAATATTCGAGAAAAGAAAATAATATTGCTGAAATAACATCTAATCCCCCACGCATATTCTATTTATATTGTGTTAAGGTGGTTATATCGGATTTGAAATATTATATTGGCGAAAACAAGTGGATGTCCTGCCTCTTTTGTGTCTTTCAGACTGTGTTCGGAAATTATTGATCTAATGGTGACTTGCGCCTAAATATAGCCTTTATGTGAAATTCTCACATTCATACAGTGGCAGGCCCAGAAAATTAATCGGGGTTATACTCTCACTGGTCTAAAAGTTTCTAAATAAAGATCAGATCACCCATGTCGGGAATCGAACCCGTTTCTCCTACGTGTCACTTCTATCGTGTCCCTTTTCAATTTTTCACTATTTCAATCACACCAAAACTCCAGTCGTGATGCGAAAATGTCCTGTGAACAACAAGGACCAAGCTGTACTTTTTATGTTACAGTCTTTGTGCGTAAGCGACTGTGTTGCTAACTGACGGGTCAGTGGGTCTCTCGGTGAGTGGATTTTTTCCCCTTACTTTGGACTATAATACTGCAACTCTATAATTATACATCTAGCTGAAATACTATCAGCGTTGGTGGTCACATCTAATCCCCCAACAGCATTTTGCATCTTCTCTTTGTTCCACATTTCCGGAGGCTTGCGCAAACTAATTTATTTGGGTGTGCCTTACGGGGAGTTTCTATTGCCTATCAGGACATTGCTAGGCTAATTGTCGTAACTTCATGTTCGTTTTTATAGAAACAATTACGTTCACGAATATGAAATTTTAACATTGTTGTCTCCGAGTGCACTTAAGGACAGGGTTTTCGGTCATTATTACAATATTTATATTTTCTTGCGGATGCGATTTCGATTGTTACTGCAATCTTCTTGTTATGAATAAATAAGCCTTGTGGGGTTCATGAAGGTTGATTAGCAATTAAGTCTGAGCTCGGAGAAGGATAAGTGCTGGCCGATTTCTGGAGGAGCTCTGTGCGATTTATGAAGTAACAAACATATTCTTTACTGCGTGATTACGGATTATTATAGTTAACAATATCATATTGTTTCGGAGGACGGGTAGAGGGAGAGAGCTGGCATCTCAAATCAGGGTTGTTAAAGGTCCAGAGACACATACATTCTAATGGGTTCTATTGGGTTCCGCTGCAGGACCGGAATATTTTTTCTCGCACACTTTAAATTCGGTTCAAGTTGCGTATTGTTACATTGA
Organism: Lepisma saccharinum; assembly: GCF_977018435.1. Classification (NCBI taxonomy): domain Eukaryota; kingdom Metazoa; phylum Arthropoda; class Insecta; order Zygentoma; family Lepismatidae; genus Lepisma; species Lepisma saccharinum. The sequence continues at coordinate 35,218,874 of NC_139235.1, read as the reverse complement.
AAAAAAGTTCCCGGACACTATTTAAATTCATCCGGAAAAAGCCCCCTGGACCGTATTAAATTTATGCAAAAAGAAAGGATCCTGGACCGTACTTAAATCGATCCGGAAAAAAGTTTCCTGGACCGTATTTAAACTGATCCGGAAAAAGGTTCCTGGACCGAATTTAAATTCATCCGGAAAAAAGGTTCCTGGACCGAATTTAAATTCATCCGGAAAAAAAGGTTCCTGGACCGAATTTTAATTCATCCGGAAAAAAGGTTCCTGGACCGATTGTCAAATACTTTAAACATAAAAAGGTTTTTACAGTCTAGAACCCATTTACACTTGCTGATTTTCTCTCCTGGATCGGAATTGAATTTATGTTAAATTCCTGGACCTTTAACAATCCTGTCTCAAATGAAACGAAATCCTTATTTTTTCCAAATCACGGATATTATTTTCATTATTTTAATGGTAGTTTCTACATTTTTTTAAATTTCTTGAGGGGACATTAGTGGGTGCCCAGGCACCCCCGGCCCGGTGCGGGCTTGCTTGGTGTCTTGCGATAGCACAGAGGTCACCAGCAAGTGGACCACGTCGGATCCTCTATTGATAATAGTAACAAAGGCAGACCAATTACCGCTATCTGCTTCGTTACGTAAATGAATGACCGCGTACCTTCGCCGCGTTATTTTCTTTTTTTTGTTTTTTTTTGCTCAGACCTTCCGAACCGTCTCGAATATCATTCTCCCACGCCTCGGACGGCGAGCTCCAAATGCAACCGCGGCCTCCGGCAAGAGTTTTATTCCTCTCAATACGTGACCTAAGCACGAACCCCGAGGGTGACGCTGGAACAAGTAGGGGCCCTTTATGCACAGATTGTCTCAGCCACCTGTACGTACAGGATGCAGGGACTTTTTTCATATCAGGACTCATATTACCTTCTCCACCGCAGAGGTGAAATGATAATAAAGAGGAAATAAAAAAAACATGCTTAATTCAGGAAATGCATGTTACTTTTCTCTTCATAAACTTTTGTCTTCTTGTTTAGTATCTAAAAAACTAAAAGTTAAAATATACAAAACAGTATTTTTTCCTGTAGTATTATATGGATGCGAAACTTGGTCCCTTACATTAAAAGAGGAACATAAATTGAGAGTATTTGAAAATGAGATCCTTAGGAAAATATTTGGGCCTAAAAGGGATGAGGAGACAGGTGAGTGGAGAAGGTTACATAATTTAGAAGTACGTGTACATAATTTGTATTCATGCCCAGATATGATTAGAATGATTAAATCAAGAAGACTTAGATGGGCAGGCCATGTGGCACGAATGGGAGAGGAAAGAAGAGTTTACAGGATTCTTGTTGGGAAGCCTGATGGTAAGAGACCGGTAGGAAGATAAAGATGGAGGGATTTTATTGAAATGGACGGTAAGGATGGAAAAGAGTATATAGATCTTGCTCAGGATAGGGACAGATGGAAGGCCTATGTTGCTGCAGCCTTAGGAAGGCTAGAGACTGAGTTAGTTAATCCACTACAGAGGTATTTTGGAGTTGAACTTACGCCCTCAGCTTTTACATGGACAGAAAGATGTATCAATATCTCGCGCCTATACTCTCTCTCTCTCTCTCTCTCTCAGTTCTTTTTCTGCCATACTCTGATCCTAATCTATTTCTTCTACGTTCCAGTCAGGGTGGAAAATCATTGAAACCTGGTGGTGGTGAGGGGAGGCCGGGGCGAAGAAAGATCTAAACACATAACGTGATTGTGTGAATTACTATATGAATCGCATACTTACTAACTTATTAAATATAAAATTAAATACCATTTAAATAGCTATATATAGAGGAATTAATTTGTTTCTCTTATGGAAAATTATTTCAGACATTTATAAAGTAGCAATTAATTCTTCTAGTCGCTGTTTTTTTTACTCTCTATTAATATAAATCAATTAGATTTAATCAGTGGGGCCGAGGGGGGCAGTTGCCCCCACTTTTCGCAACGCTTGCATCCGCACTATGCTAAACCTTATCTACAAAGCGAAATATACTGTCTTTGCTCTCCCCAGTTTTGGAATCTTGCCCCCCCACCCCCGGTTTTGGAACCCAATCGCCGCCACTGGATTTAATACTTAATACTAATTGGGGTTTGCGAAGTTAAACTGTATAATCATAACGTTTGATACTTTGAAAATTCGTCAATTTCGAACTAGGTCGGAAAATTTCTCCCCTCAAGTGATTGTTTTCGCACTCTGGACTAAAACCCACTAATTTCAAGAAATTTCAGACACTATAACGCAGAAAATACCTAGAATTAACCACTTTTAGATGTGATCCTTTGTAATTTCTCGAATTTTCGGGATCCCAAAAAGTCTGTTTAAAATGTGTGCAACGTGAAAAAGTACAAATGGACGAAGCACTGTTCACAAGCAATTTATAGATGTTTATAGAAAAGAAGCAAGGCCAATAGTTTCTATTTAAATATATTGGAATCAAGTCTGAACTTGTCAACAACGCAAAGTATTTTCAATTTAAATTTTATAATTTGTATAATAATAATCATAATAATAATTGTTATATTTTTCTACTATTCAAGCATGCCCACGCTACAAAAATTTTTGCTGACGGCCATATGGAATCATCATCTCAGCCCTAACTCCACACTTTTTTTGGGGGGGGGGGCATTCTTTGGTGGGCGAGAACTATACTCTGTCCCACTTATCTCTGGGGCAGATGAACGAAAACAAGCTGCGCAAGTAGTGACGTGATACTGCTCCACCAATAAACACGTGAGGAACGGAATAGCGTGGAGGGGGGAGCGACTGCAGTTACCAGCCTTCCCAGCACCGTGTACTGCTTTGCTCTGCCAACCCGATTACCCCTTCTCTGCCGCTACGCGCACCCTTGTTCCAGATATAATTTTGATAAAGTGCACGCTAGCGTCGTCACTGGCTCAGAAACACCTTCGCAAACTGGTGCCTGTAACGAGGTGCGGGCGGGGTACTTGCCTTGCCTGAGTCGCCCGGAGTACAGCCGGCAGGCAATGCACCGCCGAAGTCTACAGTTTGCGATTCAGTCCTGCCAACCGTGAAGGCATTCAAGGCGGGTAATGAAGCAGGCACGATTGCCAGTCACACAGGCGTGCTTGTCCTAGGCTTGACTTCGCTGGTGGCAGGGTTGGGGCATATCGTAAAATGGTTGCGGATTTATGCTTAATCACACACTCGTGCCCTGCGGGGGCCACTTTTGTTTCGCCCGCCTTTGTTTGCAATGGGAGCTTAATGCACTGATTGTTTTCATCGTTCCTTGCCGTTGCTTCCAGTGACGTCTTTAGAAAATTATTCTTGGGAAGCTTGACTCTTATATAATATTTAATAACCCTCTCAGTCGGATTACTGTACCACAATATAGTCATTCCTATTATTTTAAACTATTAAGATTTCATTTTGTAGCCGGCCTTAGTGGCGGACTTGGTCCCGGGTTCGAATCCCGGAATGGATGTTCTTTGTTAGTGTCCCTTCATCAATTTCACCATATCATCACTCATTTGTACTTTTTCACTCATCAGGATAACGGAGATTCGGGTACCCAATACGAGATACCGGAGATTCGGGTAGCCAATCTGAGATGCCGGAGATTAGGGTAGCCAATCTGAGATGCCGGAGATTAGGGTAGCCAATCTGAGATACCGGATATTTGGGTAGCCAATGCGAGATAACGGATATTTGGGTAGAGAATGCAGGATACCAGATATTTGGGTAGAGAATACAGGATACCGGAGATTCGGGTACCCAATCTGAGATGCCGGAGATTCGGGTAGCCAACCCGAGATACCGGAGATTCGGGTAGCCAATGCGAAATACCGGATATTTGGGTAGAGAATGCAGGATACCGGATATTTGGGTAGAGAATACAGGATACCGGAGATTCGGGTAGCCAATCCGAGATACCTGAGATTCGGGTACCCAATCTGAGATGCCGGTGATTCGGGTAGCCAACCCGAAATACCGGAGATTCGGGTAGCCAATGCGAGATCCCGGATATTTGGGTAGCCAATGCGAGATACCGGATATTTGTTTAGAGAATGCAGGATACCGGATATTTGGGTAGAGAATGCAGGATACCGGAGATTCGGGTAGCCAATCCGAGATACTAGAGATTCGGGTAGCCAATCCGAGATACTAGATATTCGGGTAACGAATGCAGGATACCGGAGATTCGGGTAGCCAATCTGAGATGCCGGAGATTCGGGTAGCCAATCTGAGATGCCGGAGATTCGGGTAGCCAATCTGAGATGCCGGAGATTCGGGTAGCCAATATGAGATGCCGGAGATTCGGGTAGCCAATCTGAGATGCCGGAGATTCGGGTAGCCAATATGAGATGCCGGAGATTCGGGTAGCCAATCTGAGATGCCGGAGATTCGGGTAGCCAATCTGAGATGCCGGAGATTCGGGTAGCCAATATGAGATGCCGGAGATTCGGGTAGCCAATCTGAGATGCCGGAGATTCGGGTAGCCAATCTGAGATGCCGGAGATTCGGGTAGCCAATATGAGATGCCGAAGATTCGGGTAGCCAATATGAGATACCGGAGATTTGGGTAGCCAATATGAGATGCCGGAGATTTGGGTAGCCAATGCGAGATAACGGATATTTGGGTAGAGAATGCAGGATACCGGATATTTGGGTAGAGAATACAGGATACCGGAGATTCGGGTAGCCAATCCGAGATACTGGAGATTCGGGTACCCAATCTGAGATGCCGGAGATTCGGGTAGCCAACCCGAGATACCGGAGATTCGGGTAGCCAATGCGAGATACCGGATATTTGGGTAGAGAATGCAGGATACCGGATATTTGGGTAGATAATACAGGATACCGGAGATTCGGGTAGCCAATCCGAGATACCGGAGATTCGGGTAGCCAATCTGAGATGCCGGAGATTCGGGTAGCCAACCCGAGATACCGGAGATTCGGGTAGCCAATGCGAGATACCGGATATTTGGGTAGCCAATGCGAGATACCGGATATTTGTTTAGAGAATGCAGGATACCGGATATTTGGGTAGAGAATACAGGATACCGGAGATTCGGGTAGCCAATCCGAGATACCGGAGATTCGGGTAGCCAACCCGAGATACCGGAGATTCGGGTAGCCAATGCGAGATCCCGGATATTTGGGTAGCCAATGCGAGATACCGGATATTTGTTTAGAGAATGCAGGATACCGGATATTTGGGTAGAGAATACAGGATACCGGAGATTCGGGTAGCCAATCCGAGATACCGGAGATTCGGGTAGCCAACCCGAGATACCGGAGATTCGGGTAGCCAATGCGAGATCCCGGATATTTGGGTAGCCAATGCGAGATACCGGATATTTGTTTAGAGAATGCAGGATACCGGATATTTGGGTAGAGAATGCAGGATACCGGAGATTCGGGTAGCCAATCCGAGATACTAGAGATTCGGGTAGCCAATCCGAGATACTAGATATTCGGGTAACGAATGCAGGATACCGGAGATTACTAATGCAGGATACCGGAAATTCGGTTAGCCAACCCGAAGTAACCAATCCGAGATACCGGAGATTCGGGTAGCCAATCTGAGATGCCGGAGATTCGGGTAGCCAATCTGAGATGCCGGAGATTCGGGTAGCCAACCCGAGATACCGGAGATTCGGGTAGCCAATATGAGATACCGGATATTTGGGTAGCCAATGCGAGATAACGGATATTTGGGTAGAGAATGCAGGATACCGGATATTTGGGTAGAGAATACAGGATACCGGAGATTCGGGTAGCCAATCCGAGATACCGGAGATTCGGGTACCCAATCTGAGATGCCGGAGATTCGGGTAGCCAACCCGAGATACCGGAGATTCGGGAAGCCAATGCGAGATACCGGATATTTGGGTAGAGAATGCAGGATACCGGATATTTGGGTAGAGAATACAGGATACCGGAGATTCGGGTAGCCAATCCGAGATACCGGAGATTCGGGTAGCCAATCTGAGATGCCGGAGATTCGGGTAGCCAACCCGAGATACCGGAGATTCGGGTAGCCAATGCGAGATCCCGGATATTTGGGTAGCCAATGCGAGATACCGGAGATTCGGGTAGCCAATGCGAGATCCCGGATATTTGGGTAGCCAATGCGAGATACCGGATATTTGTTTAGAGAATGCAGGATACCGGATATTTGGGTAGAGAATGCAGGATACCGGAGATTCAGGTAGCCAATCCGAGATACTAGAGATTCGGGTAGCCAATCCGAGATACTAGAGATTCGGGTAGCCAATCCGAGATGCTAGATATTCGGGTAACGAATGCAGGATACCGGAGATTACTAATGCAGGATACCGGAAATTCGGTTAGCCAACCCGAAGTAACCAATCCGAGATACCGGAGATTCGGGTAACGAATGCAGGATACCGGAGATTCTTGTAGCGAATACAATATGCCGAAGACACGTAGCGAATTCAAGATATTACATATTATTCAGCTGCCGAACCCAAGAAACCGGACATTAGTGTGTCTAAACCAAGATACCGGAGATTCGGGTGGCGAGAAATCGAACATTAGGAATTCGATCATCCTAAAGTGTAGGACAGCTTAGACTTTAGATTTGTAACGATTCGATTCAACAATTAGGATTTGTGGTTTGAGTTAAATTAGGATTCAACCAACTGTCCCATATAGGGATAGAATAGTGCAAGAGGAGACTAAAGCATGACATGAAAACTGTCAACTTGAATGTAGGACTGGCACAGTCATTAGTAACTAAATTGATTTGACGCCAAGGTGGAAGAGAAGCAAGAAGAAAAAGGGTGCCCTTATTCATTGGACCATACAATAACAGCCCCAGCGACAGCAGAATTCAGGAGGTAGTGATTGAAATATTGCCTGTCAAAGGCCAAAGAGCGAGGACGACCCCGGCGCCGCAGAGCGAAAGAGACTTGGCCTCCGCAACAATGCATCCGCGACAATCGGTGAAACAAAGCAGAGGAATTCATCAGCGCCAGACAGGGAGACAGTTGCACTGGAGTTTCTCCTGTGTTGTCAAAGTGGTGATTTATGTTAAGTTGCCCGTTACCCCTGCCCCCAACACCTACATTCCTTTTCCATGCTTCCTTACAGCACGTTAGAAGGTGATGGGTGATGAATAGAAACCTCTGAACACCCAAAACGAAACTTATCGTTGAAGTTTCCCCACCACCAACAATCTTGTTCTCAAAAATCTCCACATCAAAAATTTCTGAGGGGATAGTATTTGTTATAACATAATCGACAACAAGATATAAGGAATTAGTTGTTACTTCAAATCTGCTTTACAAAGGATAAATCGCATACATACATATAGTAGTGTCGTTGTAAGTGTTGCATCCTTTCTTTCTTTCTCTCTGCAAAAGAGATCAGAATGTAACACAAATATAACTATGAAATATAATTGACTTATATTAATAGAAAGCAAAAACTAAAGAAACTTACCAGTGGCGGCGATTGGGTTCCAAAGCTGGCGGTGCCAGGGCAGTTCACTTTCACTTCGTAGATAAGGTTTCACATAGTGCGGGGGCAGAAGTGTCAAAGAGTGGTGGGCAACTACCCCCCCTAATCGCCGCCACTGAAACTTACACAAAAATGTTCCAACTATTTTGTAATTTATTGACATCTTTAAACAGAATGGAATTATTTTATAAATATCTGATATGTATAAAAGTAACAAATTAATTCCTTTATATGTATTTAATAATAATGTATAGTTTAATAGTTAGTAATTTACTTTTATATTTAATAATATAAAAATGTAATAACATTGTACATATGTATATCATATTATTATATATATGTACATGTAGACAGTATTTCTCTCTTGTATAAGGCATTAGTTAAAAGTAAGCTTGAATATGGTTCTAATGTTTGGTTTACATATTATAAATCCCAGGAGTTGGTAATTGAAAGAATTCAAAAACGATTTTTAATATATTTTTATTACAAAAAGTAAAATGCACCATCATATTATAAAAACGTATCATACAATGACTTACTTAATGAGTTTAATTATGAAAGTCTTATTAATAGAAGGGAAATAACAACAAATATTTCTGTACAAAACAATAACTGACATCATAGATAACCCTAATTTTCTCCAAAAGATATGTTTCAAAGCAAATAAATGTGGCTTAAGGCTGTGGCTGTCTTATGATATTCCTAAAACAGAAAGATTCAAGAATTCACCATTATTTAGAATGTCCTTTGCGTACAACAAAATATCTATATTGCAATCTAATCTTGATTTTAGTATCTCAATCAATGAGTACAAAAGAATATTAACACAAGTCTTTACAACATAAATTATCAGATTTAGTGTTATACTTAGCAATATACAGTATCACTGCATATGAATAAAAATGACATGTGGTTTGTTCTTTTGGTCTTGTTATGTATTGTTTTGGGTGAAGCGCTTCTAAATTGCTAATTGGGTGTTATATTATTCTATAGTACAGTTTAGTAATTTATATTACATTATATTTGTGTATGTGTTCTACCTCTGTTATTGATTGATTGATTGATTTTGTTTATTTTACTTCGCGTTTTGTGCCTCTTCGGTAATTTGCGAAGATGGGAATGCGTGATGAAATTATGAAATTGATAAATGGACATTCACAAACAACCAAGCCCGAGCGGGATTCGAACCCGGGACCCTTTGCATCGCAGCGCGATGTGCTAACCACTTTTTATATATATATATAATTAAAAGAAAGCCCCTATGCGGAAGCTTCCCTTTCACACTTCATTCACTCATATCATTTCATTCATATTTCAATTTCAGGACTTTTCAGGACAGACAATCACAAACATCCATGTCCGAGCCAGGATTCGAACCCGGGACCCCGATGTGCTAACCACTCCGCCACGGGGACCGACAACCACTCGGCCACAGGGTCCGGCTGTGTTATACCTCACTGTATTATATTTTGTGTTTCTTTTGTTTTTCTTTATTTATTGGCAACCTTCTGTAAAAGGAGATAATTTCTCTGTTGAAGGAAATAAATAAATAAATAAACGTACACTCACACACAAACACACATGTGTGTGTGTGTGTGTATATATTAAGATCTTTTTGGCCCCCCCTACCCCCAGCCTTTCATGATTTCGCTGCAATGCTATATCCTTGCAGTGAATACTTATACAGTAACTGAAGAGCGCTCAGACAATAGCTTTTGTTTGGCAAATTGAAGCTTCGTCGTTGATGATGTGAGAACCAAAGAACAATTAAGAAGAAGGCGCGAAATCCTTCGGGGTAGGGCCCCCCCCCCGGCAAAAATTCATTCATTTGGTTTATATTTCACTTTGCATTTCTGCCAATTTGGCCCAATCGCGAAGATGAGGATGAGTGATGATACGATGAAATTCATGAATGGACGCTCATAAAGAACAACCATGCTCAGGCCGGGATTCGAATCCGGGACCCCTGGCGTCGTAGCGCCCCCCCACAAAATAGTCCTAAAAATCGCTCGACTAAAAATTTCAGGGGGAGGTGGAAATTTTTTTAAGGAAAGATAATATCCGTCTCTGTGCGTTTGTGCGTATTTCTTTCATCTGAGCATTAACTGAATAACATAACCAGATGTCGGTACACCTGGTACTGCCCTCTGACACGATCAATTACCACTCCTCGTAATTAAAAAAATAAGTTTCTGTAAATATGTCAAAATTAACTCCATAAATCCTCTACAATGCATAAAATGCGTAATAAATTATCCGCAGAGACCACACATCTAGAATTATTGCAATTGAGAAAAAAAGAAGAAGAAACAGAGGAGAAAGCAAGAAGAAGAAACAGAGGAAGAAAGGAAGAAGAAGAAACAGAGGAGAAAGCAAGAAGAAGAAACAGAGGAAGAAAGGAAGAAGAAGAAACAGGAAGAAAGGAAGAAGAAGAAACAGGAAGAAAGGAAGAAGAAGAAACAGGAAGAAAGGAAGAAGAAGAAACAGAGGGAGAAAGAAAGAAGAAAAAACAGGAAAAAAGAGAAACAAAGTAAGAAGGAAAACGAAACAGAGGAATAAAGGAAAAGAAGCAGAGGAGAAAGGAAGATGGAAAAGAAGCAAAGAAAGAGTGAAAGAAAGAAACAGGAAGGAAGAAGGAAAACAAGCAAAGGAAGAGTGCAAAAGAGAAACAGAGGAAGAAATAAATACACTTTACATAGTATTTAAAAAGCTTGTGCATTTGTGTGTGTATTTTTCCAATAATTAGAACAGCCCTTGCCTTGTAATCAAGGGATCATGGGTTCGATCCACGGTGGAGGCGCATTGCACAGTGGTTCGGATCCCCAATTAAACTTCAGTTCCAGTCCCGATTAGCCTATTTGAGCATGAAATGGACTTAAAAACTCTAATGATAAGAAATGTAATGTTTATTAGCACTTGCACAGAAAGGAAGAAAAAGGTTCACTGGTTAACTTTGTTATTTTTTTTACCTACGTCATTTCATACTGATGGGTACGCGGAGTAGGGGGAAGCCGATTTTCCGGGAGAATCCAACATCCTTCTGATTGTTTGTTGTGGTTATCAAACTGCGTAAGTTCCTTTATTTTTTTTTTGTTTGTTTGTTTTCCCTGTCCTCTTTTTTTTTTAATGTTGGATGCTTGTTTACTGCTTGTCTGCTGTCTACTGCTATAATGACTTATGAGTTTAAACACTGCCATCCAGGAACCGCTCCTACACAATCCGGTTTGAGCTCAGTGTGACTCATCATCTTCTCCTTTTCTTCCTTGAATGTTTATTTACTCTTTCTTTCAGCGGAAAGCGAGATCTGTTTCAGGATCCATTCCTCATGCTTGCCGCTAGGTAACAACACCCCCCGCACCCCTCGCCGACGCCCACTGGCGGGTCGGGGAGGGGGCAAAATTCTTCGCCAGTGTCTGCTAATTTCATTAGCGTCCACTGCACTCGGATTTTGCTCCGCCGGTTCGCACGCTCGGATGACGAGAATGTCTCGTGTCTAAGTCGAGACGAGACAGGGACGAACTTGCAAAAACTCGAGTGGGAACCGATAACGAGACAGTTTAAACGAGATTAATTGATTTAAAAATGGTGGGTGCCAAGGACGTATTTAGGAGGTGTCCGCCCCCCCGCCCTACCCGAAAGGGTTACGAAGTACTAAAATCAAATGATGAAAATATACTTGTTTAGCATTTGTTGTACATATAATCAATGGTTATTAAGAGCTTATTGGAAAACACGGATTATATTGGGATCATACGGCATTGACGGCCTCCCCGATGGCGCAGTGGTAGCGTCGTCGCCTTGTAATCAAGGGGTCCCGGGTTCGATACCCGGTGGAGGCACAAGTGGTTCGGATCCCACTTTAAACTGTAGGTCCAGTCCCAATTAGCCTTACTGTGCATAAAGTGGACTTAAAACAACAAATCAACCATCATACGGCATTGAATGACATTACCAAAAAAGATTTATGTACACTACTACTTATAATATTACGCATAAAATATTAATCAGAAACTTTACGTTTCTCCAACTGCATCTAGCCCGACCCTGTGGTCGCGCTGCGACGCCAAGGGTCCCGGGTTCGAATCCCGGTCCGGCTTGGTTGTTTGTGAATGTCCATTCATCAATTTCATCATTTCATCACTCATCCCCATCTTCGCAAATTAGCCAAGAGGCACAAAACGCGAAGTGAAATAAACTAAATCAATCAATCAACCAACTGAATCTAACAACCTTTTTGTTATTCAATAAATATTCAATTCTTCACCTAATTCATATTCATTGCCAGGGCACTTGTTTTTATACAAATTATTCCCATCTTAAATACAGTCTAAACTACATAATGAATATGCGCTGTTATATGTATCTATTCTCATAAACCATATTTTTACCTATTAATGTAATAATAATATAATTATTTATTATTGTAATTAGTACTAATTTGATTTTAATTTATTTTAACTTTAATTTATACATTATTACATTATTATTCCTGAGACACTTGATTCAGACACCCCCCGAATCATATTCCTAGATACGTGCCTAGTGAGTACGTCGGCACACAGGGCTATTTCGAACCCTTCAATGCATACGGGGAAATATCCTTTATCTAAAATTCCTACTTAAAAGTTTAAAAACAGGGGGTGTAAGAAGACCCTTGAGAAACGTTAAAGGTTCGATGTTGTAAAAGAAGCGGCAGAAAACAAACAGGACACATTAACAAGTAAGAATATGCTAAAAACTTCCTCATAGACAATTTAAGAGACCAGATCTTCCTAAATAGCTAAAATCATGTCGTCATCTTGTGACAAGAATGACAAAACAGTTTCTCTCTTCCACCTCTTTCTTTCTGTTTCAGTGTTTCGCTTTCCCTCTTTATTTGTGTTTCTCTATTTATCTCCCTCTCTCTCATTTTTTCTTTCTATTTCCCCCGCGCTCTCTCTCTCTCTCTCTATTTGTTTATCCCTTTCCCAGCTTTCTTTCCCTCCTTCTCTCTCTGTTACTCTTTTCCTCTGTTTATCTCTCTCCCTCTGTGTCTGTTTCTATTTGCCCCCGCTTCTCTCTCTCTCTCTCTCAGCTATCTTTCTTTTTCTCTCTCTTTTTTTCTCTCTCTCTCTCTTCCTCTCCCTTTCTGGGCCTCCCGATGGCACAGTGGTAGCGCCGTCACCTTACCATCAAGGGGTCCCAGGTTCGATTCCCGGTGGAAGCACATAGTGGTTCGGATTCCACTTTAAACTGTAGGTCCAATCCCGATTAACCTTACTGTGCTTAAAGTGGACTTTAAACACTAACTCGACTTTCTCTCTCTCCCTCGCTTTCTCTTCGCATTGTCGAACAGTGTAATTTGACAAAAATACCGGGGGCCAGGCCCGGTAAGCCCCTACTTGGCTACGCCAGTGCTTGGTGCTAACAAGAAATTTTAATGATTTCCGAACCGCCTGCAGGGTGCAGTTTTGCAGTCAAGTAACCGGGAAGTTCAACGAAGTGAAAGTTGAAACAAAGGTAAACATCTCCGCCAAGATCTTTCCACCAGCAGCGGCACCGGAGATAAGACAAAGTAGCGTGTGTGTGTAAACGACCGGCCGGCACCCAAACACATGACGTCACGTCTGCAGGTGACGATGTGGGCAAACCTGATCACGAGGTGGAGGCAAGTTAAATGCCATCGGGAACGAGGGTGATCCTTATGGTAACACGTGAAAGCGGATTAACTACGTATTAACGAAGCGAAACAAAGCTCTGGAAACCCCTCAAAGCGTCAGTCGTGCAAGAGCAGAAAGTTATTTATTCACGGTTTCATTGTAGGTGCTGCATAGTTTCTGGTGGGGGGGAGAGATAGTGTGGCTATGTATCACCGCCCACCTATAGCGGGACACAGCGTCTCTATATAAGGTTATATGTGCTGGTCCTGCATGGAACGTAAACGCATAAATCTCCACAGATAGCCCACACGCTAATGGAGAAAAAAGCCCACGAAAAGGACAGGGTGGGAAAGGATGGTCTTAGATAGCAAGGGAGATCCAATATATATGAGGGCTGTTCAAGAGAGAAACGAAGATGATGATGAGAAAGAGAGAGAAGGGAATAGGAGAGGAAGAGAAGAAATATAGAAAAGGGGAAGGATAGAAAGGGAAAGAAAAATTGAACGGAAAAATTATAAATAGAGATGTAGAAATAGTGAGAGAAAATAGGGAAATAGTGCGAGGAAGACAGAAATATAGAAAAAGAGAGAGGGGGAACATAAAATAATAGAGCAAGAAATAAAGATGAAAAGAGGTAAGAAATAGGGAAAGGAAGAGGAAGAGGAAGAGAGAAGTAGAGAAAAATAGAAATGGAAATAATAAAAACGGAAGAAAAGAAAGTGAGAAACAAAGACGAAAAGAGAAAGAAATAGGGAACGAGAGAGGAAGGGGAAGAGAGAATAATAAAAATAGAAACCGAAGAAAAAGTAGTGAGAAACAAAGATGGAAAAAGAAAGAAATAGGAAAAGAGAGAGGGAGAGGAAGAGAGAAATAGGGAAAAGATAAATTTAAATATAAAAATCGAGAAAAGGAAGAGTGAGAAACAAAGATGGACATGGAAAGGAAGAGGGAAATAGATAAAAGAGAATAATGGAAGGGGAAATGGAAAAATTGAAGGAAAGAAAGATTGAGAAACAAAGATTGAAAGAGAGAGAGAGAGATATGAATAATTAAATGGAGAAGAAGAGAAAGAAAAGGAGAGAGAAAGATAAAAAGACGCAGGGTACAGAAATGATTTTCGGTGCCTTGAAGCTTTCGTTTTTTTGATGAATATTTAACGCGTGGGTTTCTTTCTATATTTTAGAAATTTTTCATTTCGATATCCAGGCCCTGTCAGGGTGGCTACAAACAAGCAGAAATTAAATTCCCTGACTTTTCCAGGTTTTCCAGGACAAAAATTTAATTTTTCCCTGACAATTACAAACTAAACTAAAATCGATGTTTTTCCAAATAGTAATAATAAACTCACACAGATCCACGTATGGTTTTGTTAATTACCAATATTATCTTATATGAAATTGACTTAATCTCTCTATTCTCTATGATTTGAATTCAAACTGCAAAATAGTGAATTTGGAAAATTATTACAATTCACAAGCAAGGGAAGGATTACGGAATTTTGTCAGTAAGTTTAAAATAAAATACTTGATTATTTTCAAAGTTACGACTAAATGAGATAAGAGTGAAGAGTGAATGATTAAGAAATACAATTTGTAATTTATCAGTCTCCTTATACATTCTCGGTATTATATGTTGATATTTTCACTGAGGTTTGGAACCCTCTGCTTGCAAGAACCATGAGTGCGGACTCATTTTTCAATTAATAAAGCTATACTTCTCTCTTCTCTGTAAAGCAAACAACTCAACTCTTGCATATAAGTGAAACAATTGAATCGAACAAAATAAAGTGTCATATTTCCTTACATTATCAATGGGATATCTGCTTCAGTACAGTATATCCAAGTGAAGTACTGCAGTTATATAATTAATGCTGACGAAAAGCGTATGTAGGTATTAGAAATTTAATGCAAGGAATTTATAGAATTGCATTGTATAGGTACCTGATTTAGCTAACCAACACATTAAAACAGGAACACTAATAATAAAAGCTCCTGAAAGTTCATATACGAGGGGCATCCTGAAAAAAGCTCCAATGGTGCCTATATGCAGCACTAGTTGTCGGAGAGCGACACACACACATGCAGGCAGGAAGAAATGCCATGTAGCTGTAATCTGGTACAGTTGCAATGCAGCCGTTTTAGGACAGTTCTAGGTTAAAGATTGCAGCTCTCATACAGTCTCCCACCGACTGTGATGTAGCCTACATTGCACGCTTAGAATTTGGCACAGAGCCACCAGCAATCGTGCGAGGTTTGCAGACCGGACGTCGTGAGTGATAGTATGGTCAGACGATGATGCAGACAATTCACGGAAGGCCAATCGAATGTGCACAACCCTGAGTACACACGGGCCTTTGCATCACTTCAGGTGAGAGATCTTGGACCACTCCCTGTACAGCCCTGGCCTTGAATGTACCAACTTTCATCTCTTTGTTTAACCGAAGAGGTTTCTGGCAGGACAAGGATTTGACAGCTACACTGCGGTAGAGATAGTTCCAGTCTTTGCTGTCAGACACATATACCATGGGCATACAAAATTTAGTGCCATGCTACGACAAATGCCAGAACAACAGTGGTGATTATGCCGAAAATTAGGATAGGACTCACTTACTAATGCAATAAATTACAACTGATATTCTTGTTTTATTTATGCCTAATCGGTAGGGACCTTGATTTCTTGTTATTTTTTTAAAATTGGTGTATATTTTTATTCTTTATTTGTTACTATTCGGTGTTATTTTCCCCAAAATTCACATTTTCATTTTAGCGCATTTTCTGGCAAATATCTGAAATTATACCTTCATGGTGTTTTTAAACTACTGTTTCAAATTGTATGTCACATGGCTTACGCCTCTTCGTGAGAGTTTGATATCTTGAAAGTTATTTTGGGAAAGTTATTTTCCATACCCCTTTTTTAATTTTAAGGTAAGGTTTTAGATAATGGAATTTTCCCTGTATATACTGAAGGGTGCATAATGACCATAAGTGGCGATGCACCCAAAAAATTAAAATCAATCAATCTCACGTGACAGATGCCGATATATTATGGTACCAAAAATTGGCATTATCTTCTTTTGACTTTTTAGTATTACGTTTCCCAAAATTCGCGTTTTTGTTTTAGAACATTAATCTGCCTATACCGCGTTTGTTACAACCTGTCCCGGTTCCCGCGCTAGTTGCTCCCTGGCTTTTCTCGGTGCTGGGGAAAGTCAAAGCCAGGCAGCCAATTAAAATACGCAACGTCGCAACAGCGTCTACGTAAGTGCCTCTCTTCTCGCTTCCATTCGCTACTCGCTGCCCAGCAGACGATTTTTTCCTCGTTTCTCATTGGCACCGAAACTGTCGACCGCTCCCTAGCGCGGGAAAGGGGACAGGTTGTAACAAACGCGGTTTAATATACCGACACGTAATACTCCATTGTGCTTTTAAACTATTATCTTAAATTGTAGGTCACATGGTCTACGTATTTTCGTGACAGTTTGATATGTTGGAACAAATTTTTGAGGAAGTAAAAGTAAAGTGATCCCCTGCACTTTTCCATGAAGGTGTATAGTAGGGGTGTGGAGTTAGGGCCCTACACTTTTCTGATCACGGCTGAAGGTAGGGGTGACGTGGTCAGCACCACGCTCCTGGCTACCTTTAACCCTCAAAGTTTCCTCAAGGTACCAGTTTCATGAGATGCTGGCTGGGTACCGGAGCAGTTTGAATAGGTGGAAAACATCACTGTTCTCCCCCGTAGGGGATTGACCCTGGGTCTCTCGCATAGTAGTCAGACGCCCTAACGACTGAGCTCCATTATTACTCACTCGACAAATGCCGATGGTGCGAACTTAGCTTGGTAATTCAAAACATATCTCGTGCGACAAATACGAAGATGTGATGTTAGCACCCTGCCACTTTGCTCTGTGATGCAAATGGTTTTGATAGAAGTTGAAAAAATCGTGGGAAATACATGATTTAATGTGGCTGTCTGAATTATTACATGTACAGTCTTGGACACAGCTGGCTTGTAACGACCCTATTGAAGAAGCACTGAAGCAAGCCTTCCATGTCTGACCACCAAGCGCCTTGTGACTAGACAACCCAAACAGCATTGCAATTCTGCGGCTTGTATACCAGTCACGGGTATACATCTCTGTAAATTGAGTAGTGATGCCAAAGAGAAATACGAGATGAAGATTGTCGATCGTAATGTCTCGTGTTCTCGACATGGAATAATACTCGATCCACGTTACGTTCCATTATTTAATGTTGCTTGGGAACGAACCTGACAGACTGGGTTTATATTTTCACTCCTTGCATTACAGTAAATTCCATATTTTACAATTACATTAATGCTTTGAACGAAAATAATGCCCAGAAAAACATCGAACACACATGCACGCGAAAACAAACGCACAAAGCTAAGTTTTAACTTCCAAGTGAATGTCCAAATAACAGTAAATGGAGAAGCACGATGTGCGAAACATGGGATTTTTCACAGAAAGAATGCGTCTATTTGTAACATACGTGGTTTCTATTAATAGGCAATGAAACAATTATGAGAGAAATTAACATGCATTTTCGTCTTCAGGTGCTGAGGAAGGAAACAGACTGACTGGGAAAAAAAAGCATGGTGCTATTGATAGGCTGTTGGTTAGCGTACAGATCTTTCATCAGTGAGGTCTAGGTTCGATCCCCACCAAGGACATTATTTTTTATTCTTTTCTATTAGTGAAGAAGTATGTAATATTGTTTTCTAGGCATTTTGACGAAAGGATACGCATCAAATTTGTTCGCTTAATCTGTATTTTCATTCTTCTAATAAGTTCTCTATCGCAATGGGATATAGAGATTCTCTATCTAGGCGATGTATATCTTCTCAATGGTTACGTAGCTGCGATTCTCCAGTCCCTTACACCCACTTGTCTTATTTATTTACTTCATTTCATATCTAACGAAAACACACAGATATAGTTAGAACAAGAAACACACCTCGCGTCGAAGGTTCCAGATTCGAGTTCTGGCTTTTTTTTGCCATGGTGATCATTCTTGTGTGTTTGTTTATCATCTTTGTCAAAAAAATATTCCTCATTATTGCCGTGATTAACCTAGGGAGAGACCAATGCGACTGAAATAACAAAAGTACAGAAAATGCAAGACTCATCTGACTAGGCATGTTATACCTTGGGAATTAGCAATCTGAAAATTAACTTGCGTTTCAGTCTACTACTTGCGAAAGAGTTTCGTATTGTCTCGTTTGGAGTGTTGGTTATCGTGTCGGATTAGCATGCGGGCAAC
The DNA here is from genome assembly GCF_977018435.1 of Lepisma saccharinum. Classification (NCBI taxonomy): domain Eukaryota; kingdom Metazoa; phylum Arthropoda; class Insecta; order Zygentoma; family Lepismatidae; genus Lepisma; species Lepisma saccharinum. The sequence goes on along the minus strand of NC_139235.1, from coordinate 35,200,471 downwards.
CCGAGTTCGAGCCCAGCGGAAGGCAAGTTTTTTTTTTCTCTAATTTCATCCAATCTTATTTATAAAACTGAGGTTTCTGCAAAACATTTTGAATTGCATGCCACTTCGTATGTTGGTAATTTGAAAGCATCAAAGATGAATATTTGATGTTTCGAAGCGACGATGTATTTGTGTATGTGTTGAAAAAACGCAGTTATTTATTAGCGAAAAACATGCAGCCACGTGATCATTGAGAACGCTTCCTAGTTGTCAGTGCTAATATGGCAGTAACTACAGTCTGTCAACACACACCAACTTTCATGTTTCCCGTAAAATGATTACCTTTCCACGTTTGAAAATCATGAGTGCTGTCTAAAGCAATACTTTGATACTTGCGTTTGCATGTTCGAATCTAAAGTAATACGAAACTTTTTTTCCCAACAAATGACATTCAAACCATTAATAACTGTTTGAAATGTGATACTGATATCATATATGGAAAGAATAAAAATGGAGAATTTCGCTTAATACAACTTATAAATAGGGAGCGGAAATTGATGAAATATCATCTTTTTTCTGACATCTCGGACGCGATGCCCATTAAATATACACAATATTACACTTCATCTACAACCCAAAAAAGGCAATTTTAAAGTGCATTTTTTGCATTTGTTGCCATTTGTCAGGCTTTAGGTCATTTTCCCGGATTTTCGGCATTTACCCGTCATTTCTTGCAAATATTCGGTATATTGTTTCATCATATTTTGTCACTTCTTTAATTTTGGTAATATTCTTGAATCTTTTCACCAAGGTATATATATCTCGTAGGATTGCAATTTACGAGCAAAAGAAATGCTGAACTGGTGACAGACTTTGTTGTGTCGGGGGAAACCACCAGGTGCCCGTCTGCGGCAAACTCAGATTTAAGATCAGATAAGGAGAGGCTTGAAATACCATAGCTAGACCCCGTTTGCACTGAAAATCCTTGTTGCATATTTTAATTGAATGTGCATGTGCTATCATTTGGTGCCTTTTTTTTTAAAGAAAGATTGCATTTTGATTAATTTCATTTTCATTTCAATTTTTAAACTTAAACTAACAAATTTTATGGTCGTTTTTTGCATTTTACGTCATTTTTTCCCCATTTTTTAGGATATTCTATAGGTCATATACCTATATTTTTTAGGTCATCAACTTCCGCTCCCTACTTATAAATATATTAAATTATGTGGATACCTGATGTGAAACGTACGATGCACGATCAGAGAGCCTGAATGTTGCATTGAAAACTGCAGAGAACAATGACTGCTCCAATGGGATTTTATTTATAACTATAAAGGGAGAAGGTCACAGGTTGGTATGATGAAATAAATTGTAATCTAAAAGTTTTAACTGAAGAAACAAAACACGTTCGCGGTTAAAAATAGGGCATTCAATTTCAGACACATTACACTAACTGAAAGACTATTTTCAAAATTAATAATATTTGGATAACCGGCAAATCCAAACTTGATGTTAACCACGTAATGCACTTGATAATCAAAGAAACATAATTTTTCTTGAGCATGCCCTTTATTTTTGTGTCTTGATTGTTGAAATAATACGTTGAAACGAACAGTAGTATGTTTTAGAGTGTGTTTAGAATCTCTTGTGTACTGCATGTAAATACTGAAGTCATTTTAGTATCCTAATCAAATAACAATTATTCAGTGTAATCCTTTAAAAGGAAAGCCTTTGTTTCTTTGCAGCTGTTCATGACAGAAATTCAATTGCAAGACAAGTTACCAAATTAGCAATAGTTCTCTTACATATTTGTGGTATGTGCTTGTCTGCCTTATACCGGATGATGAAGGAAGCAGATATAAAAGATAGACAATTACTGTTCTTGGGTAGCTCGTCCTGCTTTTGTCAGAAAACCTGATCAGCATACTGAACCAAGCCATCACACGAGATACGACTTCAATAATATAATCCCGTTTCTGTGGCCAAATACCTCCAAAAAAAAAGGCAATAAAATTGTCAGTGTGAGGAGACGGAGAAATAATTTCCTTTTATCTTACATTATACTCTGTCTGTAGGCCTAGTGTGGTTTGTCTGTCCCAAAGCTGAAGACATACCTCTGTCTGTTGTAACGCGTGGCATGTTTTCTTCCTGTTTACAAATCACGTAAAATACCTTCGTTCACTTCAGTGTGCTGGTTCTGCAGGCTCAAGGTCATGTCGACTGATAACGAGATAGACCACGTGACTCATGGGCCAACTGTCAGCACCGCAGAGAAGCTTCAGTAACTTTTGCGAGATTCCTTCTAGTCCTTGACAGAGCGCATGCTCCGTAATTATGTGCAGAAAACCCATCTTTTCTGTGTATAAAATTTACGTATGTTTGGATTGTGTGCTCAAATGTTGCAGTAAACATAACTCCGTGACACACAACAACAATTACAAGCACTTCAAAGATTAGAAACATTAGCAAGCGTTACTCATAAGACGATTAGATTGTCCGACTGACAGAAGACCAGGTGGTGGGTTGGTAGCGTGTAAGTTTGACACGCAGGAGATACTGGGTTCGATTCCTCTTTGATTGCCTCCAATTTTTTTTCTTAACTCGAGCGACTATATATTTGAATTTATTTATTGCGAACATTCTTATTTTATTTGCTGTGCGAATTGTTGAATTTTGTTTTCCAAACGATTACGATAATTTCTTGTGAATAGTATTATATGTATTTCTGGATCATTTTCTCGAAATAAATGTATACTTTTCGCCAGGCATAACATTTTGTTAAGGAATGTTTGTAAAATGATGAGATATGTGGAAAAAACTATCGCAAAAAATAATTTTCAAAAATAAAATTTAAAACGGTAAAGTAAAGATTTCCACCCAAAAATAAAGTAAAAATGTATTTAACTTTTACTCAAATAAATTATTAAATAAAATGCAATAATTAGTTGCTCGAGTTATATAAAAAAACATAGGGCAATAGAACGGGAATCGAACTCAAAGCCTTCCCTTCAAGCGCTTTTCCTCGATTTTTTCCTTCTTTTAAGTCCACTTTATGCACAGTAAGAAAACTGGATCTATAGTTTAAAGTGGGATTTTAACCACTTGGAACCACTAAACCGCATATCAAACTTTTCCTCTGGAATTGTTGGCTAGAGTGCGATATTACCAATACTCGGTTCGGCCATGGATGTGGGTGTTTGTCACAATGAGAATACAGATAATAGAGAGGAAATTGACATGTGTCACAAATGAGATAAAGGTGAAGAACGAGGATACTATTAATTTTGAAAATACTCTTTCAGTTAGTGTAATGTGTCTGAAATTGAATGCCCTATTTTTAACCGCGAACGTGTTTTGTTTCTTCAATTAAAACTTTTAGATTACAATTTAGTTCATCATACCCACCTGTGTCCTTCTCCCTTGTTTATTTATAGTTATAAATAAAATCCCATTGGAGCATGGAAAATCTTTCACTGCTCATAAGTCATTCATTGTTCTCTGCAGTTTTCAATGCAACATTCAGGCTCTCTGATCGTGCATCGTACGTTTCACATCAGGTATCCACATAATTTAATATATTTATAAGTAGGGAGCGGAAGTTGATGACCTAAAAAATTTAGGTATATGACCTATAGAATATCCTAAAAAATGGGGAAAAAATGACGTAAAATGCAAAAAATGACCATGAAATTTGTAAGTTTCAGTTTAAAAATTGAAATGAAAATGAAATGAAACAAAATGCAATCTTGCTTTTAAAAAAGGCACCAAATGATAGCACATGCACATTCAATTAAAATATGCAACAAGGATTTTCAGTGCAAACGGGGTCTAGCTATGGTATTTAAAGCCTCTCCTTATCTGATCTTAAATCTGAGTTTGCCCCAGACGGGCACCTGGTGGTTTCCCCCGACACAACAAAGACTGTCACCAGTTCAGCATTTCTTTTGCTCGTAAATTGCAATCCTGCGAGATATATAAACCTTGGTGAAAAGATTCAAGAATATTACCAAAATTAAAGAAGTGACAAAATATGATGAAACAATATACCGAATATTGCAAAAAATGACGGGTAAATGCCGAAAATCCGGGAAAATGACCTAAAGCCTGACAAATGGCAACAAATGCAAAAAATGCACTTTAAAATTACCTTTTTTGGGTTCTAGATGAAGTGTAATATTGTGTATATTTAATGGGCATCGCGTCCGAGATGTCAGAAAAAAGATGATATTTCATCAATTTCCGCTCCCTATTTATAAGTTGTATTAAGCGAAATTCTCCATTTTTATTCTTTCCATATATGATATCAGTATCACATTTCAAACAGTTATTAATGGTTTGAATGTCATTTGTTGGGAAAAAAGTTTCGTATTACTTTAGATTCGAACATGCAAACGCAAGTATCAAAGTATTGCTTTAGACAGCGCTCATGATTTTCAAACGTGGAAAGGTAATCATTTTACGGGAAACGTGAAAGTTGGTGTGTGTTGACAGACTGTAGTTACTGCCATATTAGCACTGACAACTAGGAAGCGTTCTCAATGATCACGTGGCTGCATGTTTTTCGCTAATAGATAACTGCGTTTTTTCAACACATACACAAATACATCGTCGATTCGAAACATCAAATTTTCATCTTTGATGCTTTCAGATTACCAACATACGAAGTGGCATGCAATTCAAAAGGTTTTGCAGAAACCTCAGTTTTATAAATAAGGTTGGATGAAATTAGACAAAAAAAAACTTGCCTTCCGCTGGGCTCGAACTCGGGTTGCCCGCATGCTAATCCGACACGATAACCAACACTCCAAACGAGACAATACGAAACTCTTTCGCAAGTACTAGACTGAAACGCAAGTTAATTTTCAGATTGCTAATTCCCAAGGTATAACATGCCTAGTCAGATGAGTCTTGCATTTTCTGTACTTCTGTTATTTCAGTCGCATTGGTCTCTCCCTAGGTCAATCACGGCAATAATGAGGAATATTTTTTTGACAAAGATGATAAACAAACACACAAGAATGATCACCATCGCAAAAAAAAGCCAGAACTCGAATCTGGAACCTTCGACGCGAGGTGTGTTTCTTGTTCTAACTATATCTGTGTGTTTTCGTTTGATATGAAATGAAGTAAATAAATAAGACAAGTGGGTGTAAGGGACTGGAGAATCGCAGCTACGTAACCATTGAGAAGATATCCATCGCCTAGATAGAGAATCTCTATATCCCATTGCGATAGAGAACTTATTAGAAGAATGAAAATACAGATTAAACGAACAAATTTGATGCGTATCCTTTCGTCAAAATGCCTAGAAAACAATATTACATACTTCTTCACTAATAGAAAAGAATAAAAAAAATGTCCTTGGTGGGGATCGAACCTAGACCTCACTGATGAAAGATCTGTACGCTAACCAACAGCCTATCAATAGCACCATGCTTTTTTTTTTCCCAGTCAGTCTGTTTCCTTCCTCAGCACCTGAAGACGAAAATGCATGTTAATTTCTCTCATAATTGTTTCATTGCCTATTAATAGAAACCACGTATGTTACAAATAGACGCATTCTTTCTGTGAAAAATCCCATGTTTCGCACATCGTGTTTCTCCATTTACTGTTATTTGGACATTCACTTGGAAGTTAAAACTTAGCTTTGTGCGTTTGTTTTCGCGTGCATGTGTGTTCGATGTTTTTCTGGGCATTATTTTCGTTCAAAGCATTAATGTAATTGTAAAATATGGAATTTACTGTAATGCAAGGAGTGAAAATATAAACCCAGTCTGTCAGGTTCGTTCCCAAGCAACATTAAATAATGGAACGTAACGTGGATCGAGTATTATTCCATGTCGAGAACACGAGACATTACGATCGACAATCTTCATCTCGTATTTCTCTTTGGCATCACTACTCAATTTACAGAGATGTATACCCGTGACTGGTATACAAGCCGCAGAATTGCAATGCTGTTTGGGTTGTCTAGTCACAAGGCGCTTGGTGGTCAGACATGGAAGGCTTGCTTCAGTGCTTCTTCAATAGGGTCGTTACAAGCCAGCTGTGTCCAAGACTGTACGTACAACTCTAAAGTTTAGTCTTGAGTAAAATGTTGGAAAACTTGCATGTTCTATGTACACAAACATGGCCTAGAAAAGACAAGAATGTTGGATTTTATAGAATTTTTCGTTGTTTTAGGACATTTCTTTAAAAAAAATTGCTAAAAGCTCCAACAGTTCGCATTTTATTCCAAATTCGCATTATTTCGATATTTCGCGGGCGAAAAATGTGTCCAGACATCATCACTGCACATTCCTAAACATAAATTCGCAGCAATTACCATTTTTCACAGTTTTGGCGTTTGCGAAAAATCAATGTCCCTACTAATTGGAAATTACTTTCTGGCCACCCGTCATATAAATCAGTAGATGGAAAGTGAAAATTTAGCAGGGCTGGCAGAGAAAAGTTAATTCTTGAAGAAAGTGATTTGCTTTTATGATTGAATGATTCGAGTAAATATGATATTAAAATATTTACGTATTTATTATTAGTATTTCATTTCATAATATTGGACATTAACCTTACTCAGTGAGAGATTAATGATCATCTCTCAGTAGTTTAAACAGACAGGACAGAGAATGGCGTTAATTTCATTGCAATACTAGTGTTGTAGTAAATTTTGAGGTTGGGAGCATGCACTTTCCAATTTTTATAACGTTCACCAATGCAGTTTATGTTTCGTGATAGCATTCAAGCACTGCACATTAAATAAGGTGAAGTGAGCCAGAAGAGTAATAAAATTTCAGCAGCATATTTGCAGTCTAAAGCTCTTCTTGTTTATGCATACGATTTTTGTTGGATGTTGCAGTCCATTTAATTTCTGTCGCATGTTGTAGTGAGATACTTTGTCGGGTGGCGATATTCGACAAAAATCGTATGTATCAATGGAACCTATTTGTTTCCATGTTCCTTCAGTTTGCCCAACAAAATGCCTTACTACGACGTCCGACAACTATTGGACGGCGCCACCCGCTCTTATCCCCTCCATCAGTTGACAGTCCCTTACTACTCCATACCGACAAGAAAAAAATGATAATTCAATGCATTTTCCACGTAATATTTAGAGGCTTAACCTTCACTGCCCCGATGATACCATATGGTATCATCAGAGTAAGGTCGTACTCGCCCGATGATACCATATGGTATCATGGTGCTGATTACGAAATGAATGTGCTTTTTGGACCTTCATACTCTTATGTTTGGGTGGAAACTCCGGCACAGGTCTGGAGCAAGCCTGGGAAATTCATATTGATGACCAACCTCCCCCCTCTCCGCAACATATCCATGCCACATTTCCGAACAGAATTTCACATTTTGGCTTATTCTTCAACTTGTATGGCACCCAAGGACATGAAACATGTTACGTTCTCTTGAGAAATGTCCATTCTTTGAAAATACTAAAGTTCGCACCGTCTCCCCAAAATAGCGGGGGAAGAAGGAGCAAACTCCAGATTTTTTATTTTTCCATTGAAATTCGGGGGTTGTGCCCCCAAGCCCCCCTTCCTCGGTCCGGCGTTCTGAATTGTACACGGCTGCATGCTATGATCTTTTAGCTGAAAAACAAACCTTATCCGAAGTAGGTTGCTTCCTTAGTGCCCGAGTTATAACAATTTTCTGGGCAATATGCAAATTACTTATTTTTCGTAAAAAACAGAGTTTCACATTTTGGCTTATTATTTCACTTGTATGGCACCCAAGAACATAAAACATGTTTCCTTCTCTTGAGAAATATCCATTCTTTGAAAAGAATACTAAAGTTCGCGGTTTCTCCCCAAAATAGTGGGAGAAGAGGGGCAAACTCCAATTTTTGTTTTTTTTCCATTGAAATTCGGGGATCGCGCCCCCAAACACCCCCTTCCTCGGTCCGGTGTTCTGATTTGTACACGGTTACATGCGCTGACGATTTAGCTGAAAAACAAAACTTATCCGAAGTAGATTGCTCCCATAATGCCCCGAGTTATAACAATTTTCCTCCAAAGAGTGTGCGAATATAAAATTCCCGCCGAGAACCCCGGGCGAGAGAAATTTCTCTCTCTCTCTCTCTCTCTCTCTCTCTCTCTCTCTCTCCTCCTGCCATTACTGGTTTCTGGCGCCGTGGTTGTGTTACGCATAAAAGGGGCCTAAAAGTTGAGGCCGAAACTTACGAACGAGATTTTTTGTTCCCGTGCAGAGTTCCATAACGATATTTTTAAATAAATAATAAAAAAAAGTCAATATAGACGAAATTCCCTGACATTTCCCTGACTTTTTTTGACACCTCAAATTCCCTGACTTTTCCCGGTTTTCCAGGTTTTCCAGGTCTGTCGCCACCCTGCCTGTTAACATAATAACAATGTTAAAACGAAGAAGATTCTTTACTTGCATGCAATTTTTGATCAAGAGCAACGAATGAGGAAGAACGATTATTGTAGGAGGTCTCGAGAAATCTGGTCTCTTCTTGTCTCGGTTTGCACAAGGCCGTCGGCATTTCGGCTCCTCCCTACAATCCATGCCTTGCTCCAAAAATTGTTCAAATGTTTCTGTGTATTAAGCAATTTAACGAATTTTTTTCACCATCAACGATTTCTGCAATGCAAGGAGTTTCTGATTTGATATTTAGTTACGCGTTCTTGAACTTTTGTCAGCTGACCTCCGTGGCAGAGTGATCTGCGTAACTCGCTTCGAAACCAAAAGTCCTGGTCAAGCATGGAAGTAAGTGCTTCACATGTTCACGATCTTGGAGGCGACGTGATCGATCAGCACCACGCTCCGGTCGCCAAGGGTTGACCTCCAGGTGCCCATTTTCTTCTAGGCTGAGTGAACCTCAGGACCGCGTTATTGGTCTGAGTTGCTGTTTTAAGTCCTCTTTGTGCACAGTAAGGCTAATCGGGACTGGGCCTACAGTTTATACCGCGTTTGTTACAACCTGTCCCCTTTCCCGCGCTAGGGAGCGCTCGACAGTTTCGGTGCCAATGAGAAACGAGGAAAAAATCGTCTGCTGGGCAGCGAGGAGCGAATGGAAGCCAGAAGAGAGGCGCTTACGTAGACGCTGTTGCGACGTTGCGTATTTTAATTGGCTGCCTGGCTTTGACTTTCCCCAGCACCGAGAAAAGCCAGGGAGCAACTAGCGCGGGAACCGGGACAGGTTGTAACAAACGCGGTATAAAGTGGGATCCGAACCACTTGTGCCTCCACCGGGTATCGAACCCGGGACCCCTTGATTACAAGGCAACGACGATACCACTGCGCCATGGGGGAGGGCCAGGACCGCGTTATGTAGGACCATGGTCTGAAAAATTCCCATCTGAGATCATGCACCTCGGGAATCAAACCGGATCTCCCGCGCTGCAGTCAGACGTCCTGCCGGCTGGACGACCGAGGCCCTATAGTAAGGAAAGTAGAAATATAAATTTTGTTCAACCGACAATGTCGTAGTAGCACGTTTGACTTGAATTGGTTAGTCAGTAAGTAGACAAAATATAAGCGATATTACGGTGTCTAGTTTGGTTTTCCAATTACGCGTGTCAGAACCTCCCCCTCACAATCTTAGTCTTCATTCATCTTATCCAAACGTAGAAGTATAATTAATTTGTTCCATTTTCTATTCACATTTTTATTTCGGTGATTTTCAGCAGGCGAAACCATCTGCTTCATAGAGAATTCCTCATTGTGCTTATGATTACGTAATACGAAAACCTGCCCAACCGAATTTACGTAGACCATGCTGCACGTGTGTACTGTGTACTAAACAATCACCAGGCTCACTGTCAAATAGTCTAATCTGGGCCTCTTGCCCATTCAAATACAGTAAAACCTCGTTAATCCGGACTAATGGAGGGATAAGTCCAGATTAACTGAAATAACCTAAAAGAACAGTACAAAGTGCATTAAAACTCAGTTTATAGCAACAAAACACGTTTATTATGGTGCATTTAAAGGGTATAGGTCTAAATACAATATACAGTACAAAGTCTGCGGGAAACAGAATTTCACCAGTGGTTGACTGCCTTTTCTTTGGGAAGTTCTCTTGTTGACTTCTAGCCACATTTAAAACCTTGCATTCTGTTTTTGTTTGCCTTTTGCATGTCCGGATTAAGCGAAGTCCGGCTTATTGGAGTCCGAATTAACGAGGTTTTACTGTAGCTTACAAGAAATATACAAGTTCATCTAGAGTAGAGCAAGAATCATACAAACAGAGAGAGGGATATACATAAAGGATCAGAAACATAAAAAAGACGGAATGTGATAAAGAAATAGAAGTAGAAAGGAATGAAGATAAAAGGAACATAAAAGAAAAAATGGAGGATGAAAGAGTGGGAGGGAAGGAAAGAGAATTAGAAGGAGAAACGGGAGCAAGAGAATAGAAGGGTGAGGAAGGAAAAATAATATAAAAGTAAAGAAATACAGAAAGATGGACAGAGGGAGGTCGGAGAATAGAAAAATGAAGAAAAAGGAAGTGAATTGAAATAAAGATAATATAAAAGAAAGAAAGAGAGAGGGGGAAGGAAGATATTGGAATAAATAGAAAGGTAGAGAGACAGAAATTGAAAATAGAGAGTGATAAACAAAGATGAAATGAAAGAGAAAGAATTAAATATAGGAAAAGAGAGAGAGAGAGATTGAAGGGAAGAATAGAAAGAGATAGATGAATAGAAAATGATAGGGAGAAACAGAGATGGATAGAGAAAAATAAATGGGGAAAAGAGAGAAAAGACAATGATGGCGAGAAAAAGAGGAAGTGAAATAATCAAAGATGAATAGAGAAAAAAATTGGGAAAGAGAGTGAAAGGGAGAGAGAGAGAGAATTTGAGGTACAGAGCCCATTCGAACTAATTTTTCTGGCGCCAACAGCGACCATCTCCCACTGTCGTGTATTTAACAGGAGACAAAGAAGGTGAGGGTGTATTTCCACAGAGAAATACATCGTTTGTTCAAGAACTGCATCCTCTTGGACTGCAGCCAAAAACCACGGAGCAATGTAAATGAGGAAAGTTGTTCTGGCGTGTTCTCGGACAGAAGAAATCTGGTTAGTGTCTTTGTTACTGTCTGCGACTTACTAAAGGGGGTCTTTCACCTGATCGCACACCCACTTTCAGGCACTAATGCATCAACAAACAGTGTCTGCCGCCTTGCATGCGTGCATTCATGGGCAAATCGTGCGAAGTCTGTGGCGAATTGTGCCCTGCGCATGTTTTCATGTTCTTGCAGTTCTTGGTGCTTCAAGTGTTGACAAGAAAATCTCAAGACATCCCCTACATGATAAACATACAGTTCTTCGTTTCAAATGAAACGCATTTGCTACTGACTGAAGGGAGTATGGACATTGGTACTTTGCAATAACAAGTGTAGTTCACGATGTAATTTCATACGAGGGCTGTTCAAAAAGTCAGTTAGTATTATAGAGACTGACGGCACTCGCATCCAGTGTAGGCGCCAGGTCTCCTTTACTGCGTTCGACCAAAGAATATCCAATTATTTTAACCATTCAAAATACCAGTTATATTTCATATAAGAACCATGATAATTTTAACGCTATCGATTTTATTGGCGGTTTTCTTTAGAATTATTATTTTAAAGTTGAATCCCCTATTAATTGCCATTTTTTCACAGTCCCCCTCTACAAAGTAGAAATTCAAGGCAGATAAATTTCAGTGCAAAAATGATTTTTGATGGTATCCAGTGGTGTATTAAATGTGCCTGGGAAAACGTAAATTTAATCAGGATTCTAAAAGTAAAAAAAGAGAGAAAGAGGATGCGTTTTTAAAAAGTCAGAAAGGTGCTTTAGAAAATATTTTATATCGTTCAATAATGCACGAATTTAGCGAAAGGGTTTATTTAACTCAGTGGTCGGTTTCTCTGTTATCAATTCCGTTTCTATGGAGTTCTATCATCAATCATCATGCTATCTGACGGGTGTACAGAAACCAAATATTATTCTCAAGGGCTCATAGCGCCGAAACAAGACCTTAGCTTGCTTGGTGGTTGGTCTTTTTACCCTCCAGTCTCTAGATGGCTGAGTACGTTAGATGGTCAAATTTTACCACCGAAATCCCGAGTTCGAGTCCTGGGCTGGATGTGGATGAATCTAATCATCAATAATCTTCACCGTCTCTAATTACACAGTGCAGTTGTGTGTACCATAAATATGTTATTTTAAACTACACCATTAAAATTCCACTAATTACCGTTAACTGTGCAATAACTCTTAACTCTTTAAAAACGGACATAGTCTCTTTTTTTCATGCTATTTGGATGGTGACTGTCATTTCACCAGTCAACTGTTTACAGCGTTACTGTTATCGTGAATTTCCCCCAATTTCTTGTTCATTTTCGCCTGCCTATTCGGCCAGTTTTCAGTAATCAGATACCCGTTTGCACGGAATCGTCTGGCATTATTGACCATAACGTACTTCAAATGTTTTGTCAATAGCTTGATTTGTGTTGTTTATGTTGCCTTGGAGATTGCGCGACAACAATAAAATGGAATTAACTCGTGAACATTTTCGTGCGATGATTTTTTACGATTTTCGATTGTTTGTGCGATTGGAATGTACACCGTGTATCAGGCACGTATCCAGGAATTCCTTTCGGGGGGGGCTCGACACCATTTTTTTGAGGGGTATAGTAAGAACCTCACAATTGTGTGTTTAAGACCAGAGGTGGCAATTGGGTTGCAAAACACGGGGGGGGGGGGGGGGGGGGTGCGGAGGGCGTTGCAAGGAAAGTTTACTTTCTCTTGGTAGCCAAGGCTTAACATTAAGAGGTCATAATGTTGAGTCAAAATATAAAAAATGGGGAGCAACTATCCCTTAAATCGTCGCCACTGTAAGGCTGTCATTTTAATCAGAACGTGAAATCGGAACATTTTTTACCACTCGACTCCTCTGTTTCCATGCATTAATATTGTGTGCCGGAACCATCTCAGTATGTGTGTTTGTCCATTTCTTCTCATCAGGCATAAAAACATCTATGGTGTCTTTGAGTGTTTTTACGAAGCTGTTACACATGCACGGGATGGACAATCCACTCGACAACGCGAGATTCAAAATTGTGGGCTGCGAACTGGACGCAGACAGCTCTCGAATATTTCTCTCTGATTCGAGCCTGAACACCACTAACGTGTCTTGTCCTCCCATTTTTTCAGCTCTTGTAAAAGCTGAAACCCACCAAATTGTTCAGATTCAGGCCTTAGCACTCACAAGTGTTCAAAAATGCCTTTCACAGCTTCCGCTGTCTTGTCATATATCGGCACGAAACAAAGGAAGTCTTCTCGAATACAGCTGGATTACGAAACAATTAATGCACAGTGAAAACCCTTCCGTTCCCAACACATCTAATGTTTCGTCTCCCAGTATGATAAAATGCTTACTCATTTATCTCCAGTGACGTGCCCAAGGGAGGTTTTGGTATTCCTTTTAAAAAAGAAAAAAGAAATAGAAAAAAGAAAAGAGGAACGTCAAAGACAGGGAAAAAATGGCAAAATCAGGACTGACCACCAACAATAGTATGCGTAACCCCTCTCCCTTCCGAAAATCCTGGGCACGCCTCTCTTTATCTCGGACACATTTTTTAAAATCAACTCACCAGAAGTTTTTATCATCGTATTGTAGATTGAAGTAAGATGCGCTCTTCCTGCAGGTTTGGATATGATCCTTTAGGGTGCTGTCGTCGGCCTGCCTTCACACCTAACCTTAACAAGGCCCTAATTTTCCATCCTTGTGACTTGGATTTTCAAGACTTAGGAAGGTTTCAGACCGAAGAGACACGCGATACATGTCGATTGGAATGGGCCAATCAACAGCAACGTTTCACACCGTAGCGACACAAAAGGCCACACAAACCTAATCTTCAGGCGAACGGTGTGAAATCTCCCTTATTAGGCCACTGTCATTGTCACCTCGAAGTAGTAGCTCTTGTCGACCACAGAAAAAATTATCCTCAACCGGTGATAATGCTCCTCAGTTTTCTTCTCTCTCCTATATTTTCTGTGCTTGTTCACTATACAGGCAACACCTTACGATTTGATATACACAGGACATGTACTATGTAGACATTTTAACGAAAAATCGGTTGAAGTCAAGGATGGCTAGGTGGCTCAGTTGGTAGAGCCCTGATTTGGATCCTGGTAGAGCCTGCAATTTCCGCCTAAAATGTCTACATATGCAACATCTTCTTGCTTTCTCTTCTCGACATTCATAAAATTTTCGGCTGTCTCTTTATGGTAGTTAAGTGTTTGAATGTGTCGAACCCAGTAGGCTTAAACAAAAGTATTTTTTATACTATGAAATTCTCGGACTACATATACGAAATTTAGTTCTGGCAAAACTAAATCATCACTCAAAACTTTGCTTTTCAGTTGATCTATGCAGTTTATTTCTGTTTTAATAAACCTCTCCAATATCAGGTACTGCTGAAATATTCACTTTAGAGAGAGACCTTTGATCTCTTCGGCCCTCGAACCGAACTAGCACTACACTGAGGCCCCGGAAGTTCTGCTGTCGTCAATGTCTTCATTTTCGAATCACTATATCTTATAAAGCAACCAGAGGACGCTGACTGATCTGATCACCAATCGACTGTATGGATTGTTACACTTACCTCTGAAATCTCATTAACCGATTCTTTGTACAGATCAACCGAAAAATTGAATCCGCGTATTTATATCCTCATTATATTCTAGAACGTTCCACAGATAAAACGATTCGTTAATATTGCCAGTAGTTGACTCCTTCTCTCATTCAAGAACGTACCCTCTCCCGCCTTCCAGAGATTAGAAATTACAACGAATCGCCCTACGTGTGGCGCTACCTTTGTTGTGCAGCTTCCAAATGCTGACAAGTTTCTACATAGTGCTCGAGTGCGCTGCGACAAGACCGAAAGCGCAAGAAAAGTGTACGTGCAATATTATTAACAACAGGGTTATAGAACATTCTCCGTCTTGCTTCGATAATTGTCTAACTCCTTAAATCATCGTCACATTATTCAAAAAGCCAAAAATCTGATTTCATCTAGTGTAAAATAAAATAAAAATTCCTGTGGGGGGGGCTTGAGCCACCTCAACCCCAGCTTGGATACGTGCTATTAACAATAAAAGGGTTATAGAACATTCTCCATCTTGTCTCGATAATTATTTCTCCCAAATTATCATCACATTATTCAAGAAGCCAAAATCCTAATTTTATCTAGTGTAAACAAAAAAAAAATCCTGAAGGGGGGCTCGAGCCTCCTGATTCCCACCGTGGATATGTGCTATTGACAATAATAGGGTTATAGAACACTCTCCGTTTTGTCTCGATAATTATTTCTCTCAGATTTATAAATTTATTATCTTCACATTATTCAAGACGCCAAAAATCTAATTTTATCTAGTGTAAATTGAAAAATTTCCTGAGGGAGGGGAGGGGGCTCGAGCCATTAACAATAACAGGGGTATAAAACATGCTCTGTCTTGCCTCGATAATTATTTCTCTCCTTACATTATATTCACATTATTTAAGAAGCCAAAAACCTAATTTTATCTAACGTTAACTGAAAAATTTCCTGGGGAGAGGGTCGAGCCCCCTGTGCCCCATCTTGGATACGTGCTATTATCAATAACAGGGTTACGGAACATTCTCCGTCTTGCCTCGATAATTATTTCTCTCCTTAAATTATTATCACATTATTTTATTTCACACCACAAGAAATCAAAAACCTCATTTTATCTAGTGTAAACCTAAAACTTTCGGGGGGGCTCGAGCCCCCTAAGCCCCCCCTGTGGATACGTGCCTGCCGTGTATAATATACTCAGCACGAAAGGAAGACACACAGAGTTGCACCACAGGGTTGCACCATCTATGGTAAGTGCATAGTGTGTACAATTGAAACAACTAAAATATTATTCCATATGTGCACTATATGCGCTATAAAGTATGTATTTTAGCTGTGTCATTGGTTTGTACCTGATACCTTTTTTTTAATAGTAAACGTTATTCATCTCGGCTTTTAAAAATGTGAAGTGATACATTGTGTACATCTCACGCGGCCGCCATTACATCTGCACTCGTGACCTAGAGCTTGCTTCTGATTGGTTATGCTGCGAAAAATGCTACGGAAATAGGACCGATTCTTGAAAAATGCCATAAGATTTTTCACTTTACACGGCAGCATTTTGTTCCTGGCATAAACGCTAAGAAGAAAATGATTTCGTCTAAGCGGACCTGAGACGACCTCTGACTGTCATTTTGCATTCCCGTAAGGATACCGACGGCAACTGGTATGCGGACCGTGAGTACTAAACTATCCTCCTTCCTCGCAGCGGACGTGCGATATATTATGCCAGGAATGCAGCGGAAAGGGTGTAAAAACGTTGCAGCCAGAACAATCCATCATGACGCTCTGAGACAACAGCTGTGGCTGGCTTCTAGGAGAACAAGTAGCGATGGGAAGCTTATAATTTAATGTTGATGTAAACATGGCGTGAATAGGAGCCTGCGTATAAATAATCAGGAAATAGAAGACGCGCGGGTGTTCGTTCCTTTACTCCATTGTGATCAAGGACCTGATAGTGAGGGTAAGCGTCATGGAGAAAAATTGCATTAAATCAAGCTTCAACAAGAATTGATGCAATATGTTAACAGTCACTGTAAAATTTACAGTGTTCCGCCGTTAAAACAGAACAGTTTGTCTGTCAATTTACAAAACCAGGACGCAGCCGTTTTTTTTCGTGAGGAAAAGACAAAGAAAATTGGAAGATAGAGTAAGAAACAAAGGAAATAGGGAAAGAGAGAGGGAGATAAGACAAAGAGAAAAAGATAGAGAACATAGAAAAAGAGGGAGAAGCTGAGAAAGACCAAAATTTGGAGAAACAAGATTGAGAAATAAAGATGTAAAGAGAATGAAATAAGGAAAGAGAGAGATGGAGAAGTAGAGAACAAGATAAAAGGGAGTAGAGAGAAAGAAACAAAGATAGCAAGAACGAGAAAGATGGAAAGAGAGAGAGAGATACAAAGATGGATAGAGAGAGAAAGAAATAGGGACACAGGATGAGAGAACGATAAAGAGAGAGAGAAAAAGATAAATAGAAGTTGCTAGAATGAGAAGAAAACATGGTGTCGCTAACCACTTTGGACATTAAGCACAGACACGCTCCCATACATGTTGCACATATAGGCTTGTAGTACACAACATTCAGACATGTTAGAAAAACTTTTGAGTTTAAATTTGAATAGTTGATCTTGCATAAAGATAGATGATTATAAATTACAGTTGTGTGCTTCGTCAATACGTTTTTAAAACCTGAATCAACAAATTTGCATCAATTACGGTATATTTACTGTAATGCTGTAAACCCTAACAGTCTTGTACAGTCATTTCACCATTTTCTTTTTTCAGCGTACAAGCAACTGGGTTTTATGTACGGTACACAGTGGCGCAGGAACGGGTAGGTACAGGGGTACATTGTACCCCCTAAATTTTCGAAGGGGGTACTGTACCTCCCTAAATCCGTAATTCGAGTTGTACCCCCTGTACTTCCCCTTTGGTAATTTGACAGCAGACGAAAGGTGCTACTGTTAAAAGAACCTATTTTCAGTTCGCCCAAAAAAAAAGTGTATATTGTTTATAACTTATAAACCTTATCTTTCTTACCACAGAAATTCAAACCATTCTAAACTTATTCTACTATTGAGCGACCACAAGGAAAAAAACCTTGAACGAAAAGTCCCCGCGCAGCTTTCCCTTCTTCTGTTCGGTTCGGGGCATAAGGAAGCATGGTCCATTCTCCCCCTCCCCTCCTCGCGGGAATACGGTGCACAGGAGTCGTGGGTGTGCGCAGGTTGTTTTGTTTCTGGTTCCACTATACATTGTGGTTGCTACTAGTTAGTTCATTGAGCTAAGTTCTTGGAAATCTCTTTAAGGAGATGAAAATTGTTTAAAATGTGTGTGGAACGATGGAATCAGATTTGCTCTCAGAAAATCACGCTGCAGACGAATGCTCCTTTGCGTAAGGGGGGGGGGGGTACACTTTTCTAAAAAATGATCGGGTCGATTCGAAGATAAGATACAAAACTTCATCAGAAGGGTATATGACTGATCCCATTTTCTATTGAATATTTAAAATGGAATTTTCCAAAACGAAATACTTACACGAACGAAACGAGACACTACAGACCAACTTGGGTGGTACGATGTACTGCTGTACCTCACCCATATTTTTCATAACTTTGTTAGGGGGTGTTCGGAAAACTATACTTAAACCTAAATATTAAGAGATTTTGAAAATGGAGTCCCGATTAGCCTATCTGAGCATGAAGTGAATCTAGAATAAGTTTTAATGACTTCCGAGTGGAAACCGAAACAAAAATTAACACAAACAAGAACGAGAAGGACCTCGCCACACAGGAGACGAGATGAGGCTGTGACAATTTTCGATCCATCGCATCGCGATATCATTCCTAGGTGAAATGAAATATTTCCTAGACATTTAAAAAAGGTGCAATTTGCAATATTATCAGAGGTTGGGGGGAATTATTTTTACCTATGTATTAGATATACTTTTGGACATTAATTGCTTAAAATCTAATTTTGGTATGGAATGCAACACAAACACAAACGCCATTTTAAGTTAAACCCTAAAGTCAATCTGTAAGAAAATTACATTAGTCAGATGAATGCACGAGATAAATGAAACTCACTGCAGGTTCTATTGGTAGATTTTGGATTGGATTCGCAAGGTCTTTGAGTGAGATGAGAATGTTTGATTTATTTGGTTTATTTCACTTCGCATTTCTGCTACTTTTGGCTAATCGCAAAGATGAGGATGGGCGATGATATCATGAAATTGATGAAGACTCACATGCCCAACATGGGACCTCTGGCGTCAAAGCACGCTAAGCTAACCCCTCCGCCACGGAGGCTGGTGAGGTGGGAATGTGTTTTGGATTTTCTTTGTAGATGCGAAAATATTTAACTGTGACGTGCACATGCTTTTGCTTACATTAAAGTTTACCTTTTCACATAAACGAGAAATTGACATGTCACCCTGAAACACACTCATGTATCTGCATTTAATACCACTACATACGAAAGGAAACCTTGGGCGGTTCTTCATATTGTCCACCAAAGATTGAAACGAAAAAAAAAATTGAGCGTATGCCTTTCCTTGCTTCCTCTGACATCTGAAGGATTTCGGTATTGTATATGTAATGATAGTACTTTCAGTGCTTGAAGAGTGTCATTAGGTACAGATATATAATTTATAACAAATAAATGCTTTGTCAAATGTTTCACAAATATTTCAAAGTTAGACTTCTTACGAGTTGGTCGGGAACAATCTAAACTCAGTTTTTTTTCTTTTCTTAAAAAAAGGCCTAAAGATGTCTGAGTAAATACCAAATACATGGCTTCTAAAAGACATTGGATGTGGTACACATCTGCCATAAATTGTTTAAAGATATTTTTATGCGTATCTATGGGACTTTAAAAACAGAATGAACTGAATTGGAACTCTATTAAGTATGATATATTCAATAATGTGGTTTCTATATCCAGAAGGTGGGAGATGATTATTCCTGGTTGGGGTGGCTCAAAATCCTCCTCATGCCCTTTAATCTCAACCTGCATTAAAATGAATAGATGTATCTTTGTTCGAACTCCTGATTTTCCGTTCCATTAAATTCAAATAAGGCCAGAACGAAGTCCAGAGCTTTATATGTTTCAGAATTATTATCTGGTTTTGAAATCTGTTTTAAAAAAAAACATAAATTCTAAGAAAAACAAAGAAAAAATAGTTATGCAAATTTTGCATTAAATAACAGGACATTCGTGTGTGCTCTTCTAAAATAGAATATTTCCCATGCCTTCACATTATACCTAAGTATCAAGGACGTATTTAGGAGGGGGTCCGGACACTCCCCCGAAAGACTTACCAAGAAGTAAAAGTAAATTATCAAAATATAATTGTTTAGCATTTGTTATATAATCTATGGTTATTTCCGCTGAACTTATTGGAAGGCAAGGAATTTGGCTCATACGGCTTTGAAGGGTTCCAAAAGATTTATGCACGCAACTAATGATAATATCCATAAAATATTAATCAGAAACTTTACTTTTCGTTAATTGGATCTAACTCCTTGTTTGTTATTCAATAAATATTCAATTATTTTTCTATTTGACATTAAATTCCTTGCCAGGGCAGTTGTTTTTATGCAAATCTTGGCGATCTTAACTACACGTAAGCTAGATAATGAAAATATGCTTTTATATCTCTATTCTTTTACTATCTTTACCTATTCTTGTAATAACAACAATACAATATTAATTAACTTACATATTTAATTAATATTTTAATTTAATTAAATATAATTATTATAATTATTTATTATTATTGCAACACTTAGTTGGACCCCAGAAATGTATTTCTAGGTGCAGTAGTATGTGTGTTTTTATATATGGGAGGCTGAATTTTGTACCCCCCCCCCCAAATTAAAAACGTTCCTGCGCCACTGACGGTACATCCGGATTAGTGGAGGGTACGCCGGACAAAGAAGTACAGACATGTAAAAAGAAATAAAAAGAGATAGGTTAAGGAAGAGAAGGCAGAGAGAAACTGAGGGAAATAGATAGAAGAAGGGAGAAAAGGAGGCAGGAAGAAGAATAGAAGATATGCAGAGAAAAGGAGACAAACGGAAAGAGAAAGAGGCGGTGAAAGAGAGAGAGAGAGAGAGAGAGAGAGAGAGAGAGAGAGAGAGTGAGAGAGAGTTAGAAGAATGGACAGGAGGAGGGGGAAGAAAGAAAGAATAGTGGGAGAGTTAAGAGGTATTTATTGAAAAAGATGAAATTGGGAGAAAGGCAGAAACAATGTAGAGTGAAATACAACACTAAAGAATGAGAGAGAGAAAAGAAAAATAGAGAGACAGAGAGGGAAAAGGTAGAGTGCAATAGCACACCAGAGAATGAGAGCAGAGAAAATTAGAGAGAGAGAGAGAGAGAGAGAGAGAGAGAGAGAGAGAGAGAAAGATGACAAAGAAAAGAAGAGTAATTTAGACACGGGAAAGAGTTATTTTTACACAGATACTAATCAGGACTGACTGGGTCACACCTATCCCAGTCTAACCTCGAAGTTCATTTTAACATAATATGCAATTTCTTTCTTGACTACCATTGGAAGCAAATTTGGGTGCGATCTGCTCAAAACATGAGTGCTCGAGCACCCCTCACACTTTCTGCCGCTGCACATGACAATTTCCTTCCGAAAGCGTTGGTTCAAGGCTGAGGGTACAGTACAGGATTTGCATACAAGAGCTATTTTTATTGGCTAATGAACGCATAGACGAAACAACGAAACCTCTGCCCCCTACAACCATTTCTGCATGCTGGTATCCTTTCCAATTCCTGATTTATACGCGTGGTTATTATTTAACCTGGGGGGCGTTCGAGTCATTCACGGGTAAGTGCAAAAATAGAGTGTTAATGGGTAATAAAGTACCTTGCAAGTCGCTTCGAAGAGCGTGTAGGGATTGGGTAACGTCTTGGCGTAAGCACAGCAGATGCTGGAACCGCAGGAAAAGAATTACTCACTACCCACGCGTAAGTACGGGGAACTTCTCCGTTCGTTTTTACAACCAAGAGAATGTATTAACACGCAATAAAAAAAGATCCTCAAGTTTTCGGTACTGTAGGACAGACGAAGAACGAGAGTTTACTATTTCGTGCTGTTTGTCAGCAAGACAGGAAGAGGCAGGCGACGTATGTCACTTGGGCACGAATCAATCACAGCAACGTTCCATTCCACAGGCCGTTCTTT
Organism: Lepisma saccharinum; assembly: GCF_977018435.1. Lineage (NCBI taxonomy): Eukaryota > Metazoa > Arthropoda > Insecta > Zygentoma > Lepismatidae > Lepisma > Lepisma saccharinum. Next base: position 35,178,681 of record NC_139235.1, on the reverse strand, counting down.
TGTGAGTGTTCCTTAAACAATTTCATCCAATCATCACTCGTCATCCTTGCTAAAAGTGGTAGGAATGCGACACCAAATAACAAAAATACAAATACATTGTATTTGTTCTCTCATCTTCGTCATGATTGTCTTCATACTACTAAGGTTATTCAGCTAGTCCGTATTATGGAATACTTTTTTTTTTTTTAACTGTAGGTAGAAAGGAAATATGTAAGCAATGGGTCTCTCTCTACACAGGCCTTGTAGGTATAACCATGGAGAAATGAAATTACACGTGTGAAACAAGAGGGCTATTCAGAAATCAACTTCCGATTGTCTCGTAAAAAGCAATACATTAACTGCAGCGACATGGCGCATGCGCAGTAGCCAGCATGAGTCAGCAGACGATGAGTTTCGGCTGCGTTGACTCCTTCTTCTTGAAGGAATCTAATCCCACCTTACAACTGGCGAGAGCAGTAATAAGAGTGTCCAAGTTCTTCAGTTCCTACTCACGCACTTTTGAAGCAACTGGATTGTGGTTGTGTATGAATTGTGATTACACATTACTGCTAGCTACTGCGCATAAGCCATGTCGTTGCAGTTATGTATGGCTTTTTACGAGACAATCGGAAGTTAATTTCTGAATAGCTCTCGTATATAATTTTAGGTTGACATTCATTTTCCAGAGGAGACATTTTCCCCTTGTTCGCCTTTCGGACGTCGATGGGTATAAATAATTTCCGTCTCCCTCCGAAAAAACAAAGATAGTGACTTATTATTGTACACTGTTATTTAAATATTTCAACGCGTTATCACACCGCGCTGCGACTCCATAGGTACCGGGTTCGAATCGGGCATGGGTGTTCCTTGTGAGTGTCCATTCATCAATTTCATCATATCATCACTCATCCTTATCTTCGCAATTAGTCAAAATCTGCACAAAAGCTAAGTAAAATAAACCAAATCAAACAATATTTCAACGATGTCCCTTACAGAGTAGAAAAGGAGACATTGAAAGTAGTGCTGAGCCGATGTTTCATATACCTAGGTAATTCGAGTTGAATGCTTACACAATCTAGAGTAACTGTAGAATTTGGAATAAGAACATGTGCGCTAGAAATTGGTTAGTATTCATTATTTGTACCAGGGAAGATAATAAAGATTTCATTCCAACTATCAGTGTTTTTTTGAGGACAATAAAACAAGGGTTAGCGTTAGTTTAATGCAGCTGTTAAAGATCCTAATTCATTCATTCATGCATTCCTTTATTTGGAACCTAACAGCTTTTATGCCGTTTTTTGTCCATAACAATACACACACAATTGTTTTACAATTAAATTATCAGTCCAACCCCCCTATTTTACAGATATTACATTCTTTTTTTTTTTTAAGAACATTTTGCCTTTTACAATTGCATGTTACACTTCCTTAAAAACGATAACAAACTATAACCAATTCTCACATCTGGATTAACAATTAAACTTAACAAATTTGTTGGAAACTGAACATTTAGATTATTTAAAGTTTTATACAAGATATTTCTCTCTCTATTATATTTTGAGCATTCCAGTATTATATGTTGTGCATCTGCACTTTCCCATCCACATTCACATTTCTTATTGTTCGTTATTCCAATTTTGGATAAATGTTGCCTAGTACACAAATGGCCCGTTCTCAGTCTATTAATTAATACAATTACATTTCTTGTAGCACTTACATGATGAAACCATGGTTTTTGTGTTTTGAATTCAGCAAATGGTCTGTATGATTCTCCAACGGTTGTAAGTTCATTTCGACACCAATCAAACCATTCATTCAGAATTTTCTTCTTTACTCTAGGGAGAAGATCCGTATAGTATAATGATAGGTTCGTAATATTTGGGAGGCGCACTGCTTTCTTTGCACATTCATCTACATGAGAATTACCTGTAATATTGCTATGAGCTTTAACCCAAGAAAACTCAATGGTTTTTCCAGATTTTTGTATTGTTTGAACTAATTGTATGCAATTTATAATATAAGGGGATAATTTGTAAAGACTCTTGTAAGAAGATTTAAGAGCCTGTAATACACTTTGCGAGTCAGTAAGTATTAAGAACTTTCGTAAATTTAATTTTTGTACATATATTAAAGCTTGGTAAATTGCGTAAGATTCTGCTGTAAATATTGAACAGTCTTGTGGAAGCCGAAATAATAGGTCTGTTTTATGTTGTGGATCGTACACTGCACATCCAACTCCTGACTCACTTTTAGATCCATCTGTGTATATGAAATAAAAACTTTGCCATTGAGTAAAATATTCCGATATGTGCGAATAACGAGGGAAATGAATATTATCCAGAGACTGTTGAGGATAATCTAATGAAAAAACAGGCCGTGAACGCATCTGTAGGACATCCTGATATTCTTGACAAAACGAATTATACAATTCTATCCACATAGCAGATTTTCTGTTTGTTATTTTTCCTGTTTCATGTAAGTGTATCATATTTGTTAGCACATTGTTGAAAGGATGCTCATGATATGATTTCACTTTGAAGAGCATATTTGCTGCTAACATCTTCTGTCTACATGAAATGGAACATTCACCCGCTTCCATGTATACTACTGCGTTTGGAGTGCTGTTCATAACTCCTAAACATCTTCTCAAGAATTTCCTCTGTATGACATCAATGGAATTCAATTTTCCTTCTGTCAAGTTACACATTGCCAATAGAGAATAATCTATCATAGGCCGAAAATAATTCTTGTAAAATAAAAGCATAACTCGAGGATGACATCCCCACTGAGTATTTGCTATTGCTTTGAACAAATTAAACACTTTTTCTGATTTGACTTGTATTGCTTTAATTTGGTCCTTCCAAGTTAGTTTTTCATCCAAGATGACACCTAAATATTTTACTCTGGATGTAATGGGAATTCTTGTTTTTCGGGACATTGAGTGAACTATTGGAGGTGTTCCCTTTTTACTAAAAATTGTAATATTAGATTTTTCCATTGAAATGGAGAGTTTTTTACTTTCAAGCCACTTTTGCACTTCCAATATTTGTTCCTCTAAAACAGGAAAATCAGTATGAATTTGTGTCGTGGACATATAGATACAGATATCATCTGCGTATTGAAGATAATTGACTGTTGGAATTAATTTCCTTTTCATCCCGATCATATATATGTTGAATAACAAAGGACTTAAAGGACTTCCTTGAGGTAACCCTTTGCAGGCTGAATACGGTCCTCTACTTTCACTGAAAAAGTGGAAATATACAGATCTTTTACTGAGTAACTTCCATAATATCAAAACATAGTTGTGAGGTATTTTTAGCTGTTGTATTGTTTGGATTAGGATATTAATGTCTACATTATCATAAGCTGCGCTTACATCTAAGAATGCAGCTAATACAATTCTGTTTCTTTTCAGTGAGTCGAAAATGTACGAGGAAAGAGTGATTAATCCGTCTTGGCATCCTAATCCCTTTCGAAATCCTATTTGTTCGAACTGAAATATATTTTGGCTTTCTAAAAACCATTCTATTCTCTTTTGTATCAATTTCTCAAATATCTTTCCTATAACTGACGTCAAAGCTATAGGTCTATATGATTTACCTACTTGAGGGTCCTTGCCTGTTTTTAAAATTGGAATAATCAACTGTTTGGACCAATCTTCTGGTACTTTTCCATTATTTAAGAATTTATTAAAAATTGTGCACATCGCCGTTAACGCTACATCTGGAAGGTGATTAATCATAGAATAAGTAATTCCATCCATCCCTGGAGCAGATTCTTTACTGTTGCCGATGATTTCATAGATTTCCTCTTTTGAAATTGGAGTTGCAAAACCTTTCGCCGATCGTAGTTTTGATGTGTAACTACATAATTCATTTGGTGTTTCAATTACTCCGTCTGACACTGTAGGTATGAGTTTCTGAATAAATTCAGTCTTCCAATTTGATTTCAAAGGGACCACATTTGCTGTACGAGGATTTTTGAGCGACCTAAACTTATTCCACACATATCCTAATTTCATGCTTGGGTGTAAATTTTCACAAAATAATTTCCATGATTTTCTTTTTGCTTTTATGCATAATCTCTTTGAATTGGCCACAGAGCGTCTGAATGCTATCCAGTTCTCCGGATTTGGTTGACGTGAGTATATTCTTGCTAATTCGACTCTATGTAGTTTTGCTTCAGCACACTCTTCTGTCCACCAGTATATCTTTGGGAAGTGTTGCTGACTACTTTTTATCACCCTGGGACAGCTCAAGTCCATCGCAGCCGAAATGATTTTTACAAACTCCTCGTATGTAATATTATCAGGTTTTAATCCATCATCCTCTGAGAAATAAATATTTAAAAGTTTAGTATAATTAGACCAATTAGCTTTGAATACTTTCCATTTGCGAATAGTTAATATTCTTTCATTTGTTGCATGGCAATAAGCCAGATAAAAATAACATGGATAATGATCGCTTGTTCTCAAGTCCACATCGGCTTCCCATGTAAAGTCTGCACAATACTTTTCTGAAATTAATGTTAAGTCTATAGATGACGGATTACTTCCATTTCTAGGCATATGAGTAGGTGAACCATCATTTATTATAGTTAACTGTTCCGCCTCCATCCATTCAACAAGAGTTCGACCCAACTTATCTGCTGCCTGTCGACCCCACAATGGGTGGTGGCAATTGAAATCTCCAGTTATGATTAATGGAGTCTTGAATGAACTAATCATAGACCTTAAATGTTTCACTGCAATTTTTTGCGATGTATAGGAAGATGGTATATAGATCGAGATAACAGTAAATATTTTATTCAAAATTTGCACTTGTATTCCCACTACTTCCACCCGATATTCTCGAAGAATCACTAAATTGGGATTAAATGATATGGGTTGGAATGCCAGACTTTCATGTACAAATATACCCACTCCTTTTCCGCCTTTTTGATTAATTACTGCGTGATAATTTTTTATTTCAATTGAAACTCTTCCATCCCCCCATACTTCACACACACATATAATGAGAGGATGATGCTCTTCTATCAGTTTCATGAGTTCAAGTTTTCTTGAAGGAAACGAGCATAAATTCCATTGCACAAACAAAAACATATTTTGCATGTAATAACTTACTGATTATTATATTTAATGTTGAGCATCTTCATATGATTCGAGCCCTTCAATAAGTTTCAATAACTGTGAAGTAATATTTCCACAATCGACTAGAATATTTTTAATTCTCTGAAGATTATCATCCACAGTTATGTTCGACGTTAGTTTTGCCATAACTTGTAACAAACTAATCATTATTTGCTTTTGAGAGTCATATTGTGGGATGCTAGTTCTTAATTTTCGTTTTTCCGTTGTTGTCACTGACGTTGGACTGCTTTGGGAATTTAGTAATACATAATCTGGTCTTTCTTGTTCGTTTTGGGTTTGAGGATTGTCACACGACTTTAGATTTTGCATAGCTTTATTTTTCATAACTTCTTTACTTTTAAATATCTTCCCAAGTCTTCGATCAGCATAACTATTGTTCATGTTGTGAAGATGAGGTTGAGAAGATTTCCACGAATATAAGTTTCTTGATGTCCCTGATTCCTCATCTCTTAGAGTGGCCAGCACCTCATATCTGTTACCTGTTGTAATTGCTGAACTTGGAGCTTGTACAAAGGTAGACTCTGCTTTAGTTGTTTTTAACTCTGGGAAATCTTGTAGTATGTTTGCATAAGAATAATCGTCTCTTTCGGTCATAAATGAACTACTAGAACTAACTTTTCTCTTTGCTTCTTGATATGAACAGCCCTCATATGCTATCACCTTCTGAATTTCTCTTTCCTCTTCCCACTTACTGCACGACCTCTCAGTTGCAAGATGATTTCCTGAGCAATTTATGCATTTAGGTACTGCAGCACATATATCATCATGTTCATAATCACCGCACCTTGGACATATCGCTTTGGACTTACAAACATCCTTTGTGTGAGAGAAACGGAAACAATTCCTGCACTGCATAACAGATTTTATTTTAGGTTGTACCTGAAATATGTTACTGAGTAGCTTTACATGCGAGGGCAACCTTTGTGATTGAAACGTTACGCTGATCAATTTGGTCGGTTTGAACACAAATTCCCCACTTTCTTGATAAATCTTCTTCTTCATTCTTTCCATTTTGATTATTGGAATATTTCTCTCAGCCTCTGCTTCATCTTGTACTTCTTCTAAATTTATATGTAACGGTAACCCATATATTAGTCCCATTCTGTGTAAAAGACTCTTCGGGATCTTGACATTTACTTTATACTTCTTCTGAAACTCTTTGTTCAAGTAAAAGTCATTTGCATCATTGGATGTTAAAAAGTAAACCTTTGCACGATTAGGACCCGATGCCTTAACATAATTCACCTTAATTCTAGCTTCTCTTAAGTGACTACCTAACATAATAGCACTAAAGCTACCAACGTTGTGTTCCGCTCCTTCAACAAGCACAATATATGGGCCATCGTGCCCAGGATAGAATAAGTCATTTTTATTCACATTGTCCTTTGATTGCATTGTACGCTCTAATACGTTTGCTTTGAAAATTTTTGGAGCATTTATAGATTCCTCCTTTCCACTAACTTTTGCTCGATTTCGTTTTGTGTTCTGACTTTTTGGTTGCTTAGCAACCAATTCAACATCCATATTTTCTCCGTCTTTATTTAAAGACGTGTCCTTTTTTACTTTCACTACTTCATTCATCTCCATTTGGACGTCATCTCGGTTTTGATTAATAATTTCCTCGCTAGACATTTTCCCTCACTTGAATGAAATTTGTTGAATTTCTTACAAGCAGGAAACTTTATCTGGATGGCCCAGAGCCTTCCATGCTATCTAGATTTAAAACTGATTTATCTTCTAAATCACAAGATTATTTAATATTAACTTACGTTTCAATAAATGTACTGTCTTGTAATGACACAGAACACGTTTACAATAAAAACAATGATTAAATCCACAATTTAAGCTTGAATTTGTCTGTAACTATATATTACGCAACTAGCTAATATTTCACCACAGACTCCAAAAGATCCTAATTAGCCGTTAATTCCTCAGCACTGGAGCTCGTAAATCTAGGCAAGAATGCAGTGTGCCAGATCATAAACACAAAAAACGCTGGTATCAACTGGTGATAATCTTGGTCGTGATGAATGTCCTACTTTTGTGTCAGCATGATTATTAAGGCGTCTAGTTGTGAAGAAGAGGGGGTGGGGGATAATAGGAACTAATTTGGCACTTTTCGATCCATTGTTGAAGGTGCACTGTATCTTTCACGAAATCTAGAGTGGAGTGCTTTGTCTTGCGTTCTTCCTACTCTCTTCCCTGCGCGTCACAAAAAAATGTCAGGGCCTTAAAAGGTCAGGCAGGACTGGGGGGTGGATGTGGAAGGTATACGGCGGGGTGAAAACGCTTAGTGATACGGTCTGAATACAATGGTCTCGTTACCATCCGCTGGAAGGAATGCATGTAAATTGCGTGGGCAGGTCAGTTTGTCTCGCGGTGTCTCCCATGCAACCACCTTGGACGCAGTGTTGCCAGTTGTCGAAATATTCATACATGAGCCTTTGAAGGTACATGCAGTAGTAGATGCCCCAGTAGGCAGACACGTATCGAGAAAAATACTTGGGAATTCCGAGCCAAGTGTCCCTTATATAATAATAATAATAAAGTTTGTAATTGATTTTTCGTTTAAGACCACTTTATGCACAGAAAGAATAATCGGGACTGGACTTACAGTTTAAAGTGGGATCCGAACCACTATGTGCCTCCACCGGGTATCGAAATCTTTGACCCCTTGATTGCAAAGCTAATGTTTATAATTAGTATGTTAATAAGAGTAACAGTCTATCGATATTATTATTATTAAAATATTAAAATATTATTAGGCTATTAAAATGATATTTGTTTATATTGTTATTGTTATTATTGCATTATTATGTAAGAAGATGTTATGAGAATATAGAAATAACCGCACGTATCCATTATCTACCTATTTCTAGTTAAGATCAATAAAATCTGTAGTTTTCTCAGCAATAAAATTAATGCCAAATAATTTAAAATTGACAGATTTTAGATCTAACGCATATTTATTTTGTTATTCTATTGGATTACGAATTATTAATTACGATTAACTGAACTTTATTTCCGCTATCGGCTTAGTCGTCAAAACCAGTCTAGCAGCCAGCGTGAAAGCCATTATATCCAGCCAGGCATTCAGTCGAACTAGGGCATTCCTACTGGAAATTCAGTTCCGTGTGATTCGGACTTAAGGTAGGCTACCGGATTGAAATTAGTAAACCGATTCACCAGAACAATTCGACGATTCTCCAGCGGCACAGCAGGCCAGTCACCTTTTCTACCTGTCTTGCGGTTGAGATGTAAATTCAAGGTTAAATGGTCGTCTGGTTGTGGAGCAATAATACGCTCAGGCAACGTTTTATTATTGAATGTTAATAGGTCATAAATCGGCAATGAAATCCATGATTGATTCGATGCCGTGTTCTTCATTGCTCATTCCAGGAAAGCACTAGAATACGCGCTATGCATTGTAGCTCTATAAAAGTTGTTAAGGCTGGCATGGCTTAGGCTATGTCGTATCGTCTTACCAAGAAAAGCGAGTCCACGGCCAACTCATGAACTAAAATGGACAGTCATTTAAAGAAACGGAGGGAAGGGGGAACCCCTAAGTAAGCCCGCCTCCACCCTTCGAGGGTATGCGCTTTGTGTCCTGTTACCTTTAAGTGGTCTATGACCAAGAGCGCCCGCAGGAGGGGCGGGGGCACTTGCCCCCCTGAGATTTCTGGTAAGAGTAAATGTAATTCAAATTTATCGATATTTTATAACAAAAAAATATTGTTTTTTGTGACTTACAGGCCGTAAGTTACAGTAACTATTATTATTATTATCGTTATTATTGGGCTTACCCTTTGGCATGTAAAAACATGGATTAGAGGTACCATGAAGGACAATAAATTAAATAAACCAGGACGTAAGTTGCTCTGAATTTAAACGGTTCCCCCGCTTTTTTTATTCTATCTTATTTATTGAATTATTTATTATATACATAGTATAGCACAAAAATATATAAAAAGAAAAATACAAGATATACATTGTTGTTGTAAGTATAATGTTTAGTATGTGATTTACCCATTCTGAAGACCAGAACGTGCTGCGTAAATTAATAATGTACAATTAGTGAGAAGTGAAAGTTAATGTTTAATAATGTTAATACTTTCCTTATCATTATCTTCTGGTTTGTGGTTAATCATATTTTGTAGTTGTTACTGGGTGAAAATTAATTCATGTCGGCTTTTCTTGCAGCTATTCTGGATGCCCAGAATAGTTTCCTAAATTCTTCATTTTTGCATTAATGTTGCAATATAACATAATGTAACATAAAAATTTAACCGATATTGCTTAAATATTACAAAAAATACAGCATGAGGATGAGGTTCAAATTTTCAATGCCTGGTTACTTCTCACCCACCCACTATGTAAAAATATGGAAAATAAAAATTACATTTTTCGAGCTTACTTACCATTGATTTTAACATCATATGAATTTTACATACACATCCGTTCTCTGGTAATGGTGAGTGTAATTTCAGTGGCAGTGTCCCAGTGGCTTGGCCCCCTTTCACCCTTCTTGAGAGATAGTTCTTCACAAAAGGCACAAAAGACCCAAAGGGTGAAGAGATATGAAGGCACGAGAAACAAGTGCAACAAAAGAGAGACGGATGTGATTTACGATCCTCAGGGCAACTCGAAGCAAAGATTCATGTGACGCATTATAAATTGCGTGAAGACGTTCCGACGTCCGCTGACCATTAATTAAAAATTTAATTAATTTTTCATAGAACGCTCACGCTCGTTAACAGGCACCGTAATGCAGTCTACGAACATTATGTACGCCATGTGCATTTACCACACTACAAGTACGTGGATGCAATATACGGAATAGAGGCACCGTGGGTGATCTATCGCTCCGAAGCGTTTTTCACCGTCAAGTCAGACCAGTTTTATTAACTTGTCTTCCGGTCTGGCTACAACGGAATGTCTTAATTACGGACTTAACAAGATTTTAGTCTGTGGTAGGTTCCAGTCTGCTATTTGATACAATTTATTTTCACGTCTGCTAGAAAAGAAATCCCATGACAGGATCAACAAAATCTCTACTTGTAAACCCGTTCTCGAGGTTTTAAGTCATATCCACGCGTCTCTGACTACATTACGTTGTAAATTATAACGAGTTTGTCAAACGTGTTAGCGTCCTGTGAAGTCTATAGACACGTATCTAGTAATACACAGGGTTAGTTTAAAGTAACTCGACCAAATAGCCTAAAAGTAAATAATTAAAACTTCTTTCTAACAAATAACGTATCTCCTTGGAAAGCGTGTAGTTTAGTTTCCAATAGGTGGCAACATATGACACTACTACGTATCAGGGTTGATAAAGATCCAAGAATTTTAAATGAATTCGATTCCGGTCCAGGAGAGAAAATCAGCAAGCGTAAATGGGTTCTGGACCGTTAAGAACCTTTTTATGTTTAAAGTATTTCAATTCGGTCCAGGAACATCTTTTCCGAATCAGTTTAAATACGGTCCAGAAACCTTTTTCCCGGATCAATTTAAATACGGTGCAGGTACCTTTTTTTCTGGATCAGTTTAAATAGGATCCAAGTTCCGACCCTGTTAGGAAACCAATAGAACCCATTAGAATTTATTACCTTTAGTAACGGGAAAGAGTGTTACTTTTTGGCACAAAGCAACGGTTACATTAATGGGTTACTTTTTATTGGCAATTTAACCATCTCCGGGGCGCGAATTGGATATCATTTAAGTACAAAGTAGAACACAAATATACAAAGATAAAAAGCCTAGCTGTTTAAGAACATCATGACTTAAAATATATTCGCCCTCTTAAATTTGTTTCAACAATGAATACAGTTATAAATAATAATAATATACAATAATAAAAAAGTTAAGTAAGATTTCAAAATTGACTTGAATGCATTCAATTAAACATACACAAGCTTAGAAGTACAGAACTGGTACATTGATTACAAATCTACACATTTTGTCGTTCATTTTTCTACACTTAGAAGTAGGTCTCGTCCAACACACCTACTGCGTGCATCTGCCTATGGCCATAGTAGTATTGCCACAATTCCACACAATTTTCTGTGAAAATGTATTTGTAATATAAACGTACTCCTTCGCAAATATAATTATTACCATGAAAGTTTTGCAATTTCTATACCAGTTATCGAATTTAGAAATATACAGAGAAAAAAACTATTTGTTTCAATAACCGAAATGTTTGGCTGAGATTCTGAGGGCAATCACAAAGAAAAACGTAATTGTGGGTGTTTTGACTAAATAACTTTGTATTCGAAACAAATTATTCTGATTTGGTCAGAATTACACAATGGTGATGGCTTGATCATTCCAAACCAACATTTCGTATCGTGAACAGCTGTAAGCAACATAAAGTTCAAATTATTAACATTATAATGTGGTATTACAACAAGTCTTATTCCCTTGGTTTCCTGATTCGATAATGGGTTACAATTTTTGTCTGTATATTGATGAATACATAAACCCAAGTGATACAACAATCAGCTTGTCGAAGTTTGTTTATACTTATATATAAGCTATTCGGGACTGAATCTACAGCTTAAAGTGGATTCCGAACCATGCGCAATGTCTCTCCACCGGTGATCGAACCCAAGACTCGTTGAATAGACAGCGTCAACACTACGCCATCTGGAAGGCCCTAAGCCCCGCGACAGGTTAAGTTTGCAGCAGATTTTATGTATCAGTCCACTCGAGAACGGCACTCAGCATCCCCGTGCCAGTATCGCCCTAACCGCTGAGCTGTTCATATCACAGACAATGAGAAAATCCGCAGTATTACAGCGGAACTATATTCTGCACGCACTTTTGGGTCTATGTATGCGAAAAGTTGCTGCAAAGTTAACCTGTCGCGGGGCTTAGCAACTGCTTTCACATTAAATGAAGATTTGAAACACCTGTTCCTGTCTTTCTCGTGGGCCTTCGCCTTCTGCTGTACTACAACGAACTTCCTTTCAACCAACGACTTTTACATTTTGCAGAAAAGCACAGAGCAGTGAACAAATATCCCGTTAAGCCAACCGAATTAACAGAAAACGCTGTAACTGAACTTCAATCACATTAATTGATGTGTTGTGTCAACCTTACGAATGCTCCAAAATCATTGGAATCTGTGTAAACGGCGTATGTGAAATGACACGCTATGAGAGCGACAGCCAATAAGCGTACTACCTCCTGTTCGCGAAAATACACGGGAAGAGACAAAAGTTATGTCAGTAAGCGATGGGTAGGTAAAGGAGTTTATATTGTTTGGTTTTTAATCTCTCCGAGTTCAAAGTGAAGGGAGGTGATTCAACCTATAAATTCCTCTTCTCGTCCAGCCAAATCGCTGTTACGCGTAAGTGAAAACGAAAAAAAGAAGAATAAAATAAGCGAAGGTATGTGCCAGGATTTGTTGCACTGAAATGGAGCAATTTTCTCCACTCGAGGCCTACATTTTTTGCCTGCAGAGTAGAATGCATAAGTATTACCAGGCAAATTGTCCATCACCATGTTTATTATATTTGTTTATTACAAGGAGAGTTTCAAAAATTGAAACAAAACGCCAAACAACTTCTTTTCAACTTCTGCACCAGCATCTGTAAAAATCCAGCCTTTAAACACACACAGGATGCAAGAGAAAAATTCATGAAAATAGCAATGGACAATTTACCTAACAATACTTATGCATCTCACTGTACCGGAATGTACATTTTAAGTTCCCTAAATAAAACAACATATTCGACAGCCTCATTCCATGGACCCAAAGACACATTGTAGCGAGACAGGCGAAAAAAAACGTGTTTCACAGATATTCACGAAAGTTATTCGTGGCTTAACATTAGAAAGCAAATCCAACACAAAGGCTTCATTCTCAAGATGCTCAAGAATATCATCCACTTCGCTTTATGTGGCACGTCGACGTAAACTTTTGATGCCATATTCCCAATTTTGAGGCACGTTTCGGATTACGAAACAACACGAAAGCTCTCCAGACTTCAATCATTCGTTTTCGTGCTTTTTTATCGGAACAGCTTACTTCTGTAGTCGCAACACGAGTGTTCGTATCTTTTGGTTTATTTTCTTTGGAAGAGATGTTAGGAGGGCTCGGAAAATTGTGCAAGTGTTGATGGAAAACTTTTGTTCGTTCGTAGTGCATGTCCTTTTTATTCAGCCGTTGAGAAAAAGACACAGATTCACAAACTTTGTTTGCAATATATATTCAAATAGTTTCCAGACTATGAAAATGAAATAAACGTATTTGAGAATATGTACGAGAATAGAAAAAAAACATGGGCTTTGACAACAGAAACGTCTTGACACAGATACTTCGAAGCTAAAATCAGAACAGGAAACGTTACTTGCACACCACGCTGACTGCATTCGTGCTTCAAGGTTGATTCACTTCCTTACCATTAAATGTTTCAACATTTTACAGAACTACAAGCGATTCGAATGTAACGTGAATTGATACTATATGAAATTGGCGTGCAACGATAATGTACTCGTACTATACCTGCACTACATCTACAGTTTCGAAATAAGTTAATTCATTGCAGGTCAACTCACGTTAAACGAAATACGTTACGTAGACAAAACTTAAAATGCACCTACCTTGCCTGCAACAGGAACAGTTGTACATTTGTAGCCTTCATGTGAATGGTGAATCCATGCCGTTGTCTAGATTCTTTGTTCTAGTTTCAACGAATTTGTAAATCTTTAAGTTTGCACTATCATGATAGAGACATCTGAATCGGCACAACGAAATCACTCGTGACATTTTCTCACTAGCTTCTTCCCCTACCCATAATCTCCCATTCTCTTATTTTAAATCCCATTTCAGCAGTGTGCCAGGTTATCCCATGAAGTCCCAGAGAACTTTTTTTGCTTGGATTTTAATTTATTTTCGTATATATACTTCTGAAGATGGAATATGAGCTACCTAATCGAAATTTTTTGTTTGCCATGCGTTATTCCTAGGGAGTAGGTGATCTCATATGAGATCACTGGGACTTCGGGGGTTAAAGTTAAACATGAGAAATAGAAAATGTAACACAATATATATATATTGACATTTTATTTTTATGCATAATATACAGTGTGTGGGTATGTGTGTGCGCACGTGTAGGGGTGTGTGCGTGCGTTCGTGCGTGTGTGTGAGTATGCGCGCGCGCGCATGCGCGCTGTTACAAAAGGACAACTTAGATTAATTTTATTTTATGCATTTTAGAATTTTATTGTTTTTATTTTATTCAAATTAGTAGCACATTTATGGTATTAATAATTGGAATAGTAACAAAAGAATATTATAATGTTATTTTTCATACCTCATCTACCCAATATTTGATGTAATTTGAAGTCTTAAAATAATACAAGTCATACAATACAGTATATCTATGACAAAGTAAATTAACACATTAGATTCATTTTAGAAATAATATCAAAGAAATTTTCCAGCTTCACTGAAACGTCTACAACTTGGTATGATATGGCACATTGCATTCCACGCATAGGGTAACATTACACTTCATGCAATAAGTACGAGGTCGTCCAGAACAACCTTGCCTCTGGCATCGTCGTTGTTGATCTCTTCTCGTCAGCAAATGGTCCTTCTTGTCGAAGCGTATTTCTGCTAGAGAAACCAGCCTGGAAGTGACTCTTGATGACAGAGCGATTGGGCGGTGTTGCTTTATAAGAGCCAATGTCACTTGCCTGCGAAATTCCAAAAGCGAAATTTCTTTTTTGTTAACAGTTCTATATATAAGCCAGCTGTTTACCACTGCCATATCCAGAGCTCTAATCACGAGAGGCCAGTACCATTTTTTCCCTCGAACACTTACTGCATGTTTTGCACACAACCAGTCATGGAGGTCCACCCCTCCCATTCCCTTGTTGTAACTCCGGATTAGTTTTGGCTGGCGCACAGTAATCCTTTGCTTCTCTTTCCTGGAATATCGAACTACATTACCAAGTGGTTCCACTGTATCAAAGTTTGTGGCAACAGTAACTGGACTGTTGTCATTCCACCTGACAATCAAAATGTCATTGTTCTTGTCGAAACGATAATCAAAATCCCCACGTTTCATCTTCTTCATATCCTTAACATTTGTAATTGGGCACTTGTGCATCTGTTGCTCCCTAACTGTACCACTTGCTCGGAATCCTATTTCTTTTAACTCAATCAGAAGTGGAAATGTTGTAAAGAAATTATCAAAATAGACTTCATACCCTTCTGGTTCATCAATGGTAGTAAGCAAGAGTGATTCCACAACACTTGGTCCAAGAGGAGTTTTATCATAATTGTCTCTTCGTCCTTGGTAAAGTTCAAAGTTATAGCAGTACCCATTTGAACCACATATTGCCCACAATTTGTATCCAAACGCACAGGTTTTCCTTTTATAAATTGCTTCAGCGTGTTGTGCCCAAAATATTTTACAATCATTTCGTCTATGGACAATTTAGCCTGAAAGACACCGAACTGCATGAAATTTCGGTTCAGTATGTCTTGCAGGGGACGTATTTTAAAAGATTTGTCAACAGTTTTTTGATTTGTCAGTCTGTCATCATTTCTTTTATTTGTCTCTTCACTTAGTTTGCTGTTATCATTGAAGTGCACAACAGATTTCAATTTCTGAAAACGATTACGAGTCATGCTTTCCCTAATCAACGGAATGCCTAAGTCTTCTTTCTCACTCCAATCATGTTTCAAGTTTGGGAGCTTATGGTAGCCTGTAAATAACAAAATGCCAAAGAAGACCTTAATTTCTTCTACACTACACTCAAAACCGGTATCATTTTTAAACGTTGTTGCATATTTGACAGTCTCACGTACGATATGATCAAACAAGTCAGGAGAAAAAAAAAGTTCAAACATTTCTACAGGAGACAAATTCTTACACTGAGATACTAATGCAGCCTCCTTCTGTGATGCAATATCAGATTTACATGGCAAATCATTATAATTGGGGCTGCACTTCCTCCACTTCGCACAGGTTAGGGTGTCAACGCATTTCCTCTTCTTCACTTGCACTGCGTCATTTTCAACAGTTGAGCCATCTAGGTATAATGATTGAACTGGATCCCCTAAAACTGCATTAGAACCATCTTCATTGACTTCCTCTTCTTCATTGCACGTACCAGCATGATCTCTGTTAACAGAATGGGTATAACACACTTCTAGTGGCCCTGGCACCTCACTGACATTAGCTGCACCAATCTCATCATCGTCACCTTCATCTTCATCAGTAAGACAATCTACTTTGTCCGGCGGAAGAACGACAACTTCGGTATCACTAACTGATTCGTTTCACTAAGATCACTTAGGATAGCCCTTATTTCGTCAATTGTACATGCTTGTATGTGCGAAAAACACGACATTGTTCTTCGAACAATCACCAACAATAAATGCAACAGCTGGCTGTGTACATAAACGCAGCAGAACGTGTTGCTAATCGTTCGACGAAAACAACTGCGGAGTATGATAAACCAAACATCATTGTTGCCAGTTCCGAAATGTCGAAGTCCCAGTGATCTCATATGAGATCACCGTTTTCTTGGCGACGAAATATCTAGGATGTTTTTAATATAGAATGACCAAAATTGCTTTATATATACTTCAAACTACTGATGATAAAATAAAAGCAGAAATACGTCAGTATACCACATTAACAATGAATAACAAATATTCTCGGTAACCCTTCTGTGAAACTTAATAGAATGAAATTTTTGAACACTAAAAATCATTGTCTTAGTAGAAACTAGTAAATTATATTTACATTATACACAATTCATGGACCTTTGAAAAAGATATGAAAGAGCATTTATAAAAAATTATTGCAAAATATTACTAAAATGTCAGTTTTGTTAGGTGATCTCATATGAGATCACTGGGACCTGATGGGTTAAAGAGGAAAACATTTGCGATCTTTCCCACTAAAAATTCACCAGAAAGTAGCATTCTCAATTACATTTTTTTAGACAAGAAAGAATGGAATATCTAGTAAAAACGTTTGTATTAATGCATTTTTTGTGTAGAGATGATTCGAGCGAGAGGCTGTTTCAATTATTTTTTTACATTAATGCAGCATAATACCCTTAAACTCAAAATTGATGTTAAAAATTAAATAAATCCGAAAGTAATGACCAATATATTGTCCAGCTAATGTTTGTATTTTTGTCTTATTTATCTCTTATTCAGGATAGTAATTTATACTACTGATAAAATTGAAGTCATGAAACTCTCTCTTGTAACTGATGGTAAGAGTAAGTGAATTTATACTTGATACCGCAGCCAGGAGTCGTTGTGTAATGGTAACGACATCGTAATGCGAAGGTCTCTGGTTTGAATCCTGAATAAATAATAAAAGTTTTAATTGATATTACTAATGCTAAACCCACCTGTGAAAAATTGATGCCAGAAATAAGAAGTGGTAGGGTCGTGGGGGCGAGGTAGGGCGATATAAATGAACACCTCTTGTCTCACGTGCAGTAGCCAGAAAATTTGGTTCGCATGGACTGAAAGGTGAACGAAACATTTTCAGGTGGATTTTCATGGACACAAAGATCACAGATAGGCATTTATACTTAGTGCGGGAGGTCTTGTCACTCTAATAATGGCCCATTCGATACTGGCTTGAAGTTTACTTGCCATAAATGTGGCTGTCATCCTACGACTTTGCCTAATTATTATTGATTTTTCGCAAACGCGATAACATCGAAAAATGTTAATTAGTACAAAAAGTGTTTATCTACAAGGTGCAGTAACATGTTCTGAACACTCAAATTTGGCATAAATTGCGAATCGTGGCCTTTTTCTCGTGTGACAGGCTTTGGGCTCGGGCTACGGGACCCGCGGGGAGTTGAATCTTAGTTGGGGGGGGGGGGGGGTGTTTACAATTGTTCTCCTGAGATTTCAGTCAGTGTATAGAACTGGTGGCCACCCACCATCGTGACTAAAATGGGAAGCTAAGAATGAGCAGTATAACCTGGCTATGTAAATCTACAACAACGACTGGGGGTTCGTCATGCTGACCACACGTCACTCCGTAAATGGTTGGTCTGATGCGACATACGGGTAGGTAGGCCCTGGCCGTCAAAGGATGTTGGCGCCACGGGTTATTTTTGTTTACATTTATGCATGTGTAACGTTTACGTTTTCCAAACGTTTGTCCAAATGAAAACAACGGTGTGTGTTATACATGAAATAATTTCGACAGATATGTGAAACCAAATGTAAATGGATGTTTCCCACGATTCTTCACCTTCTATGGGAAAAATTTTCATCAGCGAGGAAAGTGGCGAAGCTATGGCGGGAGATCGAGTGTGCTGTGCGCTCACCGTCACACGTGAGCCATAACGTCTGCATTTGTCGCACAAGAAATAATGGAAAATACCTCAAACATTTTTTGTTTCTAACGTTTACTGACACGAACAGGCATAGACCATGTCACCTAAAATTTAAAATACTAGTTTAAAGACATAACGAAGGTTATATGTACATTTGGCAGAGATGTGTGCCAATAAAACACTAAGAAAATTAAATCGAAAAATCGAGGTCTCCACTAATTTTATTTATAATTTTCAGTACCACTCAGTTTGCGGCCACATGGGACGTCAATATCTCGTTAATATTACATAAAATTGTGTTTTCAGGTGTTTATATTATCATTACGAGTATATACAGTTCACTATGTTCATTAACGTTATTTTGAAAACACGATGTC